>NC_037676.1:128137360-128291514 GCF_003255815.1 Theropithecus gelada
GTAATTTATAGATTCAATGCCATCCCCATCAAGCTACCAATGAGTTTCTTCACAGAATTGGAAAAAACTGCTTTAAAGTTCATATGGAACCAAAAAAGAGCCCACATCTCCAAGACAATCCTAAGTCAAAAGAACAAAGCTGGAGGCGTCACGCTACCTGACTTCAAACTATACTACAAGGCTACAGTAACCAAAACAGCATGGTACTGGTACCAAAACAGAGATATAGACCAATGGAACAGAACAGAGTGGTTAAGGATTAATGTGGGCCCCTAGACCATTTTCCACACAAGTGCTTGCCTTTGTCACTCCTTACTGGGCAGAGCCTCTTGACCTTGGTTCCCAGCACAACCACCATGCCTGGACCTGAACACTTAAGTTGGTGGTGGCTCTGGGATTCTCCGGCGAGGAAATCTCAGAGACAACCCACAGCCCCTCTCATTGTAGCTGCAGAGCAGCCACCCCCTGCCTCCAACATGCCCCATAACAACTGTGCATTCCTAGTGACTTGGAGTTTCCCTGGGATGGAGCTTCAAGAAGCACCTGACAGCCCCTCTGCCACTGACACTGCAGTGGTTCTGACTGTGCTGCCCTCAGACTGGAGAAGAAACAACGAGCCTGAAGGCTTTACTTGTGCTTCCAGCATGCCAGATGCCAAATACAGAGGAGCCTAGTCTCTCTTCCCTTTGAGCCTCTGACCCCTTGCTCTCCATCAAGCAGTGCCCCCAGCACAGGCCACAGTGCAGTTGCCCAACCCCGTGACTGAATCCCATAGCAGAGTCTCCCCATTGACTGAGGCTCTCCTTTTCTCTGGAGTGGAGCCCCCAGAGGCAACTGAAAGCTCCTGTGTCACTGCCACTGCGGTGGTACTGCCCTTGCTGCCTTCGCACTGCGGAAGGAACAAAGACCTTGAGGGCTTTACTATACCTCCAGCATGCCACAGCTGCCCTAAAGAGAAGAGGACAGTCTGTCTTCCCCATGAGACTCCTGCACCTCTGACCATTACCAGGCAGGGCTCCCTGGCTTGGGCCCTAATGCAGATGCCCCATAAGGGTGATTGCTCCAACTGGTAGCAGTTCTGTGTTTCTCTAGAGTGGAGCCCCAAGAGGCAAGTGAAAGGACTTGCCACTGCCAAGGTCCCTGCCACTGATAACCCCAAGCTGGAGAGAAAACATAAAGCCTGAACTTGTCCCAGGGCTGTAATGTGTAGCCTGGGAGTGTCAAGCCAAGATCTGCAGTCAATACTTGAGTAGGAGAGGAGCTCACACCCTCAGAACACTGAGAAGGAGCATGACTGCAATTGTGAGGAAATACATAGGCACCGCATGGCTGAGAAGAAGCATATCTACTGGCCTCTACGCTTAATGCCACCTACTGGGCCACAGCCCAAATTTCAATACCAAAAATACTTTGCTAATATACCTGCAGTGAAACCTAGGACAAGGATTCAGTTACAAATAAAGAAACAGCACAAAGCCTTGGCCCTCTGAAAACACCCAGAAACGAAATCAAATGACTATACTCAAATTGCACCACAGTTAAAGGAACATCAGTTCACACAGATGAGAAAGAACCAGCTCAAGAAGTCTGGTGACTCAAAAGGCCAGAATGTCTTCTTTCCTCTAAATGACTGCACTAGTTCCCCAGAAATGGTTACTAATCAGGCTGAAATGGGTGAAACCACAGACACATAATGCATAATATGGATAGGAATGAGGATCATCAAGATCAGGAGAAATTTGAAATCCAATATAAGAAGTCTAAGGATTACAATAAAATGATACAGGATCTGAAAGACAAAAGTGTCCATTTTAAGAACAAACCAAACTGATCTGATGGAGCTGAAAAATACACATCAAGAATTTCATAATACAATCACAAGTATTCACAGAAGAATAGACCAAGCTGAAGAGAGAGTCTCAGAACTTGAAGACTGGTTCTCCACACTAAGTCAGGTAAAAATAAAGAAAAGGGAATGAAAAAGAATGAACAAAATCTCCAAGAAATGTCAGATTATGTAAAGAGACAAAATCTATGTCTTGTTGACATCCCTGAAAGAGCAGGAGAGAAAAGAAGCAACTTGGAAAACATATTTGAAGATATTGTCATGAAAATTTCCCCAATCTTGCTGGAAAGGGTAACATTCAGATTCAGGAAACTCAGAGAACCCCTGAAAGAACTATACAAGATGACCATCCCCAAGACACTTGTCTTCAGATTCTTCAAGGTCAACATGAAAGAAAAAGTATTAAAGGCAGCTAGAGAGACAGGGCAGGTCACCTACAAAGTGAACCCCATTAGGCTAACAGCAGACCTTTCAATAGAAACCCTACAAGCAAGCAGAGATTGGAAACCTACATTCAGCATTCTTAAAGAAAAGAAACTCCAACCAAGAATTTTATAACCTGTCAAGCTAAGCTTCGTAAGTGAAGAAGAAATAAGACCCTTTTCAGACAAGCAAATGTTAAGGGAATTTGTTACTACCAGATCTGCCTTATAAGACTTCCTTAACAGAATGCTAAATACGGAAATGAAAGGCTATTACTGGCCATGAGAAAAACAATACACTTAAATACATAGACCATTGACACTATAAAGCAACTACACAATCAAGTCTGCATAATAACCAGCTAACATGGTGACAGGATCAAATCCACACATATCAATGTTAAACATAATGTAAACAGGCTAAATGCCCCAGTTAAAAAACACAGAGTGGCAAGTTGGATAAAGAAATGTGACCCAACTGTATGTTGCCTTCAGGAGACCCATCTTACATGTAACAACACCCATAAGCGCAGAGTAAAGGGATGAAGCATCTACCAAGCAAATGGAAACAAAACATACTAAAAAGCAGGGACTGCTATTCTAATTTCAGACAAAACAGACTCTAAACCATCAATGATCACAGAGGACAAACAAGGGCATTATATTATGGTAAAGGGTTCAATTCATCAAGAAGACTTAACTGTCCCAAATATATATGCATTCAACACAGGAGCACTCAGATTCATTAAACAAGTTCTTGGCTATGAAGAGACTTAGATAAACGAGACCTCAACATCCCACTGACAGTATTAGACAGATCATCAAGACAGAAAACTAACAAAGATATCTGGGACATCAAATATCAGTTGTCAATCTGTCACTTGGCTTTTTATTGCAAATCAACAAATGTGATTCATCAGATAAACGTCAAAAAGTTCATCCACCATGATCAAGTAGGCCTTATCTCTGGTATGCCAGATTGATTCAACATGTGCAAATCAATAAATGTGATTCATCACATAAACAAAACTAAAAACAAAAACTGCATGATTATCTCAATATATGGAGAAAAGTTTTTAATAAAATTCAGTATCACTTCATGTTAAAAACCCTCAACAAACTAGTACTATTCACAATAGCAAATATGTGGAATCAACCTAAATGTCAATCAACAATAGATTACATAAAGAAAATGTGGTACATATACATCATGGAATACTATGCATGCATAAAAAAGAGTGAGATAATGTCCTTTGCAGCAACATCGATGAAGCTGGAGGCCATTATCTTAAGCAAATTAATGCAGGAACAGAAAATCAAACACCACATGTTCTCACTTGTAAGTGGGAGCTAAACATTGAGTACACATGGATACAAAGAAGGGAACAATTGACACAAGGGCCTACTCGAGGGTGGCAGTGGGAGTGTGGTGAGGATTTAAAAACTACCTATTGGGTACTATGCTTATTACCTGGGTGACAAGATAATATGTACACCAAACTCCCATGACATGTAATTTATCTATAGGACAAATCTGCCAATGTGTCCTTGAAACTAAGTTAAAATAAAGAGTGGGCCAGGAGTGGTGACTTATGCCTGTAATCCCAGCACTTTGGGAGGCTGAGGCAGGTGGATCACGAGGTCAGGAGATCGAGATCATCCTGGCTAATATGGTGAAACCCTGTCTCTATTAAAAATACAAAAAATTAGCCAGGTGTGGCGGTGGGCACCTGTAGTCCCAGCTACATTGGGAGGCTGAGGCAGGAGAATGGAACGAACCTGGGAGGCAGAGCTTGCAGTGAGCCGAGATCGTGCCACTGCACTGGGCAATGAGCAACTGAGCGAGACTCTGTCTCAAAAACAACAACAATAACAAAAAAAATAGTGGACGTCAGATGTCTAATATACACTTCCTGTATAACTTTGAGTAAATCAGTGTATTGTTTTACATCTTAATTTTCTCATATATAAATTGAGGTAGTTAGATAAAATAATATTGAAAGTTCTTTTCAAATTTAATATTCTCTGCTCAGCTCAAGAGTAAGACATACTACTGCTCTTCTGTTGAAGATGCTTTGGGCTGATACCACCTCATGGTGGCTTTTTATTTCTAGGAACTGACATGACACTAGGTTAGGATAAAGAAATAGCAGCAGATTTATTTGATCACTAAAGAAGGGTTAAGATTTTGAGGGCAGGACCTATGTCTAATGCGTCTTCATATCTCCATACTCAACAGGTATGTTTTGAATCAATGAAGCAAAACTTTTACTGAAGAAAGACTCTGCAGGAATTTATGGAGCTGTACAGAATCTAGTGAATACAGCACTATTCACAAAAATTGTTTTGGTAATTAACATTAGCTTTGGATTTGACGGCAGCAACTGAATCTGCTGTTCAAAAGATTACACAAAATCTGCTGTCCAGGACATGGACTGGTTATAAGTTGTGGTTATTGCTGTTTTAGTAAAAGACTTTTTAATAAAAGTCTTTACTTCCAACAAAAAACCTTCATGAGTGTGCTTGATTGCTCTGTGTCCTCCATATATTTTCTCACTAGATATTCATGCCATGAGCATAATGAGGATGCTTGAAGGGAGGAGCAGAGAAAAGGCAATAAATTGAACAGCAGCGATTTCTCTTTTCTTATTCCTGCCCCACCTTCAGCACAGTTCAGGCAAAAATGAGTTCAAAGCTTTACGTACCTGGAAAGAGATCTTAATTTTCAGCCTGACAGGTACAAGGAGTGAGCCTATACATAAGATTAATTCTTAATAGCCTCCCGATGGGGACATTTCTTTCCATCCCTCTATCCTTGCACAGAGTGGTGCTCCCAAACACCATAACTGGAATTCTGATGATTTGTCTATGTCTATAGCAGAGGGATTTCTATTTTAAATTACAGATTCCCAGATCTATCCACAAGAGAGTCAGAGTTAATTGATATGGCAGGGTGGTGAGTGTCTGGGAATTTGGTTTTTACAAAGTTACCCCAGGTAATTCTGATAACCAGTCAGGTTTAGGATCCACTGATATACTAAATAAGGACAGAGGCGTCTTACAGAATGGCAGTGAAGGCCCTTTGTAATAGTTCCTCCAATCCTCTTTCCTTTTTCCAGATTCTTTCTAGTTATTCCTTCTGTGCCATTCCTGCCTTTATGCCCAATCAGATCACATGTGGCTACCCAAACATCACAGGTTCTGTGTATCCTGTGCTCACACTGTATCCTGTGCTATAAGACTTCTGCACCAGGTGTCTGTTTTGTGAACTTAACATCTTTCAATGACTAGTTTAACCTACACTTTGCATCTCTGAGTTTCCTGGTAACCATCCATCTGCCTGAATAATTAATTAATTAATCCTCTTTTTTGTGTTCTCATAATACGTTGAACGTTCTGTCTCTATTATAAATACAGCGACATATTTTTCTACTCCCTAAATCGGCACAAACAGCCAAATAGTGGGATAGGATATTTTAAATAGAACAGCGTATTTAAAATTATTTTTGGCCTAAATTTTGAAGTTTTTAGCCAAGATAAAAATAACACTTGTTAAATTAAGTAATACAGAAGTGAGTTTATAATAGCCCTTTCCTCCATCCCCGCTAAAACAAAACAAAATAAAACAAAATCCTTCCATTTTGCTTTCCCTGGCCTGGTCTTAATTTTCTGGGGCAATAGTTTAAAAAAATCAAATTTTTTGTCCAGTTAATACAAAATGTAATAGAATTAAAGAAGGCAGTTCCTGCTTCTGTCCTCAGCTGCCACCTCTTTCTCCTCTCTAGAGATCCACACTGTCACTAGTTTCTTACATTTCTCCTAAGACAGTCTGTGAGTTTTCAAATGTATATTCAAACATACACAGACACACACACACAGAACCAAACTGTATTACTGCATATATATTGCACCTTGCTTTTATTATTTAACAATTTATCTTGGAGATTTATTCCATGTTTGTAAATAAAGATATATCTCATTCCTTTTGCTGGCATATCATTTCATTATTAGTAGCTATACTGTAATTTACTTAACTAGTCCTCTACTCATGGAAATTTAGGATGCTGCATAACTTTTGCTATGACAGATAATTCTATAGTGTACATATACCATTTTTTAAGGTTCAAGAATACCTGTGGATAAATTCCAAAGAATAGAATTGTTGGTGTGTACATTTTTATATTCAATAGATACTTCCAAGTTGCTCTTTATAGAGCAGACATGAACTAGTGCTGCCTCCACAAATGACTTTGTCAAACCCTTGTGTTATTAAACTTTTTTACTTTCTGACAATCTGGTATTTAAGGAGTGCTATCTACTTATAGCTTTCATTTTCATAACCCATTATAATGGGACTGCACACCTTTCCATATGGTTAAGGACCAGTTGTATTTTCTTTTCTGTGAACAATGTCTTCCTTTTCATAATTCATTTTAAAAAAATCAAAATTGTCATGTTTTCCCCTTTATAGTCTCTGGAATTTATGTCATACTTAGAAAAATGTCAATTTTGCAGAGATTATTTTCAAAAATTAGCTCTAAAGTTTCACAAAGTATTTTTCCTTTGAAATTTATGATTACATCAAATTTATACATTTTATCTGGAGTCAGAATAATTGACATATTTATCATATTGTGTCTTTATATCCAATAATACATTATATGTTTCTTTGGCTTAAGTTTTTGTATGTATATGTTTTTTGGAGTATTTTAAAGTTTCTTAATATAGATGTTACAGATTTTTCATGAAGCGTATTATAGGAGAAGGCATTGTTATCATAGAAGATGACAGTTTCATGCACGTTACTGACCCTGAAGACCTTTTTGTGGGACAAGATGTGGAGGTAGAAGACAGTGACAATGGTGAGTTTGTGTAGGCCTACGCTAATATGTGTGTTTTTGTCTAGTTTTTAACAAAAAAAGTTTTAAAAGTTAGGAAAAAATTAAAACTTTAAATTAGAAATACACTTACAGAATAAGGTTATAAAAAGAAAGTATTTTTGTACACCTGTACAATGTGTGTTTTAAGGTAAGTGTGATTACAAAAGAGTCAAAAAGTTAAAAAAAGTGAAATAGTTACAGTAAGCGAAAGTTAATTTATTATTTGGAAAAGAAACATTTTTTGTATCAGTTGAGTGTAGTCTAGGTGTATAGTGTTTATAAAGCTTACAGTAGTGTATGATAATGCCCTAGCCTTCACATTTACTCTCCACTCACTCATGGACCACCCAGAGCAACTTCTGGGTTGCTCCATTCATGGTAAGTACCTTATACAAGTGTACCATTTTTTTCACTTAATTTTTTTTTTTTTTGAGACAGAATCTTGCTCTGTTGCCCAGGCTGGAGTGCAATGGTGCGATCTCTACTCACTGCAACCTCTGCCTCTTGAGTTCAAGCGATTCTTCCACCTCAGCCTCCCAAATAGCTGGAATTACAGGCATGTGCCACCATGCTTGGCTAATTTTTGTATTTTTAGTAGAGGTAGGGCTTTGCCGTGTTGACCAGGCTGGTTTTCAACTCCTGACCTCAGGCGATCCACCCTCCCCAGCCTCCCAAAGTGCTGGGATTACAGGTGTGAGCCACCACGCCCGGCCTTAAATTATGTTTTTACTGTATCTTTTCTACGTTTAAATACCCAAATACTTACCACTGTGTTACAATTGCCTACAGTATGCCGTATAGTCACACGCTTTACAGGTTTGTAGCCTAGAAGCAATAGGTGGTACCACACAGCCTAGGTGTGTAGTAGGCTCCATCATCTAGGTGTGTGTAAGTTCACTTATGATGTGTGCACAAGGAAATCTCTTAACAATATGTTTCCCAGAACGTATCCCCATTGTTAAGTTATATATGCCTGCACTTGCTTTCCTTGTGTCATGTGGCCAAATTGAGAAAGGATGTATAAGTGATAAAGTCATCCAGACTTGGGAGAACAACTGTGGCAAGAATATCTCTAACCGTCTCACTTCCATTTGAAAATAGCCTGTGTGATGTAATCTTACTTTGGGGCTGTAGTCGACTATTTTCTCTCATTTTATAATTAGAGAATTAATTATTCCTATGAGATCTTACATTTAGGTTTTCATGGGGAAAGTCACTTAACAGATCTCATGGACTTATCTTTGAAATTCTAGTGATGCCATTCTAGAGCCAGTCAAGCAACAATCAGATGATAAGGGTCTATCTGGGGATCTAAATTCTTAGGAGTGGACTGATGTTATTACAAGGATAGGATGCTCCTTGGAGTGTGTGCAGACAGGTTTGTAGAAAGGATGTGAATTCTACAGGTGTTTTTTTGCTCCATTGAAATACAGAAGAGAAGAAAAAAGTGTTAGAAGAGTGTATTCTTTGGTCAGGGACATTAAAATGACATATAAACTTCCAGATTTGATTCTGGATTTATATTTGTACTTTCCAATCTCTGGCCTTGGACTTTGCAAAAAAGACTTATGATTTCAAAAAGGAGCAATTTCCTCTCAGTCATTTAGGATTATGGTTAAATTTATTGGGGAAGTTTATGTTTTACTTACCAGAAAGCAATTTTGACTTTCTGGGTCTGGAAGCATTTTCAAGGGAACAAAAAATCAAGACTAATAGTTAAAATAAAAACCAATATCCTGGAAGATTCATGGTAAATGTTTTTTTTTAAATCTACTCTCAACAGCTATTAATTAATTTTTTCCCAATGTTTCTTTTCAAGCCTTGTTCACATATAGGCCTATGTTAAGAAAGTGGATACAAGCTGCCATATCTTTCACAGTCATCTTTATTTGCTTTATAGTCTATCACAAACATTTTCTATGATAAATTGTTTCTTCATAATTTTACATTTTAGTGGCTGCATAAAAATGCACTGAGATATAGCACCATAATTTTAAAAATCATTTTCCTGAGACTAGATTTTGGGCAGTTTTTGCTCACAATTAATGCCACAATAAATAACTTCACAGGTTCACATGTTTTCTTTTCCTTTGCTAAGATATTTATTTAACAGTGGGATTTTTGATCTAAAGGAGGGTAGATATTTATTTAGAGTGGGATTTTTGAACTAAAGGAGGGTAGCTATTTCCAACGGTCTTGATACACATTGTCAAATTGCTTAAAGAAGGATTCTCTAGCTATCCACACTTCCCAAGAATGGAGTGGAGCCACTGTTCCCACATTCCTAGTAGTTACCATTAGCAGGAGTGCCGTGCCCAAGTAGATGCCCCTTGATTTGTTTTATTGTTGCCACTCTAGTATAAGTGCTTGCCTGGATTATGCCAATAGCTTCCTTGCTGGTGTCCCAAGGCTTTCACTCCTGCCTTTTCTAAAATCTTTTCTTTACATATCTCTTAAAGTATAATTATAATAACACTCATCTACTTTAGCCTTTTCTCTACATTTAAAATGGAATCTACAGTCCCTTCCATGGCCTAAAAATCATTCGTGTTCTGGCTCAGCCCACCTCTCCAACCCCATCCCCTAACACTCTTCTCTTATTCATCACTTCCAAGGCACACTGGTCTCCTATTTTAAAGCACACCAAGTTCATTTCCATCTCAGGGTCTTTGTACTTGTCCTTTGCTTGCCTATGCATCTTCTTCCAGACATTCACATGGCTTGCTCTTCCTCATTTTTTAGGTTTCAGTTTGAGTGATACTCCCTTGGAGATGCTCTCTCTGACAACTTTGGCCAGAGTAGCATCCACCCTGCCCATTTTCTAGCTCTTCTTTATCCCTTCATAAGCTCTGTTAAGGACTCTATCTGTTTTTTTTTCCCCTCTTACTGTATTATGGTTAAAACCAAATAAATGCCATTTGAATGAATGAATGAATAAACAGACTCCCTCTCATGGAGCCTGGGAGGCAGAATCCCATTTTTATTGTAAACTTAGGTAGGATGACTAAAATGCTCTCCAATTCCATGTCTCATGTTTTATTTGCATGTGCTGGGTTCTGAAATTCTCAGTGGAATGTCTAGAATCAAGAGGAAAATTGTAGATATTTGGTTTAAGTGAAAAATGTCACCTCCCAGGTTGTATCCTCTTGTTTCTTCGAGTTCTTTCTTTGAGCAAGTGTTTTTGTTTTTTTCTTTTCTTTTCTTTCTTTCTTTCTTCCTTTCCTTCTTTTTTTTTTTTTTTTTTTGCTACTGTTATGGGAAGAGCACTGGATTAGACACTGAGAAACATATCTAAGAAGTGTTAGAAGTATTTCTTGCCTTTTAGGAACATATAATTTAATTGTGAAGACAGTGAAATATGTAGACATGCATGCATTCTTCTCCCAATACACACACACACACACACTGACTGCAGTAAAATATAAACAAGAGTATTAACAAAAATAACCAATATTTTTGAATGTTAAGAATATCAGGCACTTTGCTAAATATCTGGTGTGTATATGACATGCAATCTTCACACTAACCATATATGGTTGGCATTATTATTTTCCTCATCTTTAAGACGAGGAAATTCGGATTCACTTAGTAACTTGCCCAAGATTACAGACTCAGCAAATGGGGGAGCCCTACTCCAAATCTTGCTCAAAATCATCATCTATTCAGTAACATTTTGGATATAGGATAAGGCATTGGGTATATTTTGAAGAATTTCCAGATTTTACAAAAACAAAAAAGGTAAGAAAACATACTTGGACTGGGAACACAATGTAAACAAGATCTGACCGTTAAAAATGTGAAATGCAATTCTCAGGTTAAAGTATTTGGAATAGAAAATTCTAGAACATACCTCCTCTGTGTCTAGAGACCTACTCACACCTGGAGTGACTGAATTCTTATACCTATAGAATTAGACCTGCTCAGTCCAGGGAAGTGTATCAGTAGTTTCATATCTACCCTTTTGCTGTAAAAAAGGGTCATAAACTGTTATTAAGCCTCTGAATCACAGTCTGAACTTTCCTTCCTTCCTTCCTTCCTTCCTTCCTTCCTTCCTTCCTTCCTTCTTCTCTCCCTCCCTCCTTCCCCTCCCTTCCCCTTCCTTCCTTCCTTCCTTCCTTCCTTCCTTCCTTCCTTCCTTCCTNCTTCCTTCCTTCCTTCCTTCCTTCCTTCCTTCCTTCCTTCCTTCCTTCCTTCCTTCCCTTCCTTCTCCCCTTTCATTTTACACTAATTGATAACCTAGCATGTGCCAGTTCTCTTACTAGATACCATTAAGAAACACTTGACCAGGTGTGGTGGCTCTTGCTTGTAATCACAACGCTTTGGGAGGCCAAAGCAGTAGTATCACTTTGTGGCCGGGAGTTCAAGACCAGCCTGGGCAACATAGGGAGACCTCAACTCTGCACACACACAGACAAATTTAAAAATTAGTTGCATGTGGTGGCACATGCCTGTGGTCCTAGCTGCTTGGAAGGTTGAGGTGGGAGGACTGGTTGAGCCCAGGTGGTTGAGATTGCAGTGAGCTGTGATTGCACCAATGCACTCCAGCCCATGTGACAGAGGGAGACCTTGTCTCAAAAAAAAAAAAAAAAAAAAAAAAAAAGACATACTTGTAAAATAACATAATCTTGACCAAAATGAACACATTTGTATGGATTTGCGATATTACTACTTGTTACTGATCTGTCTGTTATTGTCTGTTAGCTTCATAAAGGAAACAAGTAAACAGAAAATCTTCTCAGCAAACTAGCACAGGAACAGAAAACTAAACACCACATGTTCTCACTCATAAGTGGGAGTTCAACAATGAGAACACATGGACACTGGGAGGGGAGCAACACACACCAGGGCCAGTCGGGGGTTAGGGGGTGAGGGGAGGAAGAGCATTAGAACAAATAGCTAAGGCATGTAGGCCTAAAACCTAGATGACAGGTTGATAGGTGCATCAAACCACCATGGCACAGGTACACCTATGTAACAAACCTGCATGCTCCACACTTGTATCCCAAAACTTAAAGTAAAATTAAAAAAAAGAGAAAGAAAATCCTGTTACCACAAGTATCATGGGTGCTTAACTTCATTATGTTACCATGGCAACTCCTAGGACTATAACTTTTCAAGGGCAGATTGATACCAGTAAAATATTATGATAATCTCATGACAGGGCAAGCTCATGATAATCTGGATGATGCTCTCTTCCCTTTTGATGAAAATTTTCCCATTTGAGATGGATTTAAGCAGTTTGATTGCTTGCTCCTAGTTTGCCTGTGTTATAAGAGTAAATATGATTATCTATGGGAAGGATATTATAATTATCGTCTACTTTGTATCGATAAAGAAATGGAGGCTTAAAGAAGTCAGATGAAAGGATGTAATTACTCCACTAATAAACTACATTATGTAGAAATAAACTTATGTTACGTGAGGATGGCATTATCAGAAGTTTTTAGATGCATATGAAAAGTTTACAGTGCTCATTGGTAGAAAGATAATCCTATGGCCAAATTTCACAGGAGGAAGTTAAAGCCCCAGATGGATGGGTGATAGGGGCTTTAAAATGCAGGAGATAAAGGATTCTTCCATAGGTCCACATTTAGGTCTTGTTACATAGACTTCATATATTTAATACCCAGCAACAACTATGCAACCTCTGGACAATTTAGCAAGGGGAAGCTGATGGTGTAATGAGAACTTCTACTTAGGTGGGTGCTAACTTCCCAGCAATATACAATCATCATGCAGGAGTCTCAGAGGGATGTGGTTGGGGATAAAAGTCCACTGTGACTTCCTACTGCATAGAATACTATTGGCACCACATCTTCTATCAGGAAACCAGAGGACACATAGCAAAAGTGTTTACTAAACGTCTCAGTCCTGGTGTACTCTCATATCCCTTTCTTAAAACATGTATCTCTTGAGCTCACTGACACAGTTTGGATGTTTGTTCCCTCCAAATCTCATGGTGAAATCTGACCTCCAATATTGGAGGTGGGGCCTAGAGGGAGGTGTTTGGGTCATGGGGTCAGGGGAGTTCCCCTCATGAATGAGTGAGTTCACAGTCGAGTCATTCACACAAGAGCTGGTTGTTTAAGAGAGCCTGGAACCTCCTCTCCTCTCTCTTGGTCTCTTCTTATTTCTTGTTTCCTCTGTCACCATG
Source organism: Theropithecus gelada (assembly GCF_003255815.1). Taxonomy (NCBI): domain Eukaryota; kingdom Metazoa; phylum Chordata; class Mammalia; order Primates; family Cercopithecidae; genus Theropithecus; species Theropithecus gelada. The sequence continues at coordinate 128,150,663 of NC_037676.1, forward strand.
TGACACACTGGCTCTCCTTGCCCTCCACCAGGAATAAAAAATTTTCGGAAGTCTCACCAGAAGCCAAGCAGAACCCAGCACCATGCTTCTCGTACAGCCTGCAGAATGATGTTTGTCCTTTTACATAAACCTTTGTTCTTTATAAATTACCCAGCCTCAGGATTCCTTGAAAGCAATGCAAAATGAACTAGCACCCTCACTATAGCGAAATACAACCTGTATATGATTTACGTGCTTATTGTCAGGAAACCCCAAACTCTGCAAAGAAATAAACACTTCTGCTCAGTCTCGTATGATATAAAAAAACTTCATCAGGCAGAAACTAAGCCTATTTTATGCAGTGGTATATAATGATGATTATCTAGAACTTAGAATAGTGACTGGCACATAGATTGCCCCTCAATAATAATTCATGATTAGAAGTGATGATAGTGTATCAGTCAATATTTGCAATACACATAACATAGCTTAATCAGCCTAAGTGGCTTAAGGAAATTATGACAATCTTAATTGATACTGTGCATCTTACAAAATCTCTGGGAAGGTCAGAAAAATCATGATTGGAGGCCATATCATTGGGAAAAACACCCTTCAAATTACACTCTATGACTGTTCCCATTGAGGCTCAGTTGCTGCTGCCAGTGGACACAGACATGTGGCTTTCATAGATGACACTAGCCATGGACAACACCACCCGGATTCCCACCACTGCCACCTCTCAGCGCTGCATGCCACTCCAACATCCTTCCTTCCAGTGGGTTTGGTGCGATGCTTTCTTTCCTCACTCTCTTACAAAGTAAACCATCATCCAAATGCACCTGATGGATGGAGCCTAGGTCACTTTGAGGGTTATTTGAGAAGAGGCTGTGAAGATGAATCTATGGCTTCTTCTTTGAGGTGGAGGGCTTCAAAAGTTATGAATTCATTCACATATGGAGCAAAAGAGTCTGAAAAATGGCTCCAGTTTATTATTATAGAATGTGGATTGCTATGATGGCAGAGTCAGGTTAAAGAGGGAAGAGACTGGAGAAGACATAATATGAGAGAAAAAGCTTAATCTCTATAAGCTGCATTAAGTGAGGCTTGAGGGGCCATATTGTCTGCTCTTTATCAGTCAGGGGAATTATGTGATCCATAAACTTCCCTAAGACCACCTTGCATCTCCATTTTACTGTTTGGTATCAGAGAGCCCATGGCTACCAAGCAGGAAGGGGATTGAGATGGTCATACAACACACTGACTCCCTCAAATTACTAGGAATTGAGAAGATTCTGTGGAAGTTATAAAGGCATGGTAGTAAACATGTTCAGAGATAATTTGGAAAGGAGTAAAAAGCAAAAGATCTGGTGGATGTAAAATCTTTCCATGTATCCTTTGGCAAATATGATATAAATTTTCGGGCTTCAAATTGTCAGACTGAATGAAATTAGTTAAAATTAATTGAACTATTTTGATGAAAACTCTTGGTATTTAATTTGATTCCTGTGGTTTTGAACTGATGGATTTCAGAATGACATTGAATTTCAACAGAGTATGTTAATAGGTGCAGAACCACATGAAGCTGACGGAAATAGATTGTCAAAAATCACCTCAAAAACACATTGGCAGTGTTCCTGGAGCTTGCTTTAATAGCCTCATCAAAAAACAGGCATTGTCCACCAACTAATAAAACAGGAAAAAGACTGAGCTTAATGTTAATGACCATCAACTTGTTGATTTGAGCTGCAATTCTCTTCTGTGTCAGCGCCTTTATACTCTTGAGTCGAATAGAAGGGAGGTGACCAGGTACATTTGTAAGCCAGAGACACAGACCCCATGCACAGGCTAGATTAGTCTTTTTATATTACCCATAATTCTGCAGGAGAAGGAAAATTTAAGCACATCAGAAGTCACGAAGGCATTAATCATTTTGTATTGAGCATGGCTTAAAATCCACTGATTTTACTCTCAACTGTTTATTGAGCCTTTACCAGAGGTGGGCGATATATTAATGCCTGGGCACATAATGGTGAACAGAACTCAGTAAGTCTCTTAGCCCCACTAGAAATAACTGGAGTCAAACGTCACTCAAATAGGCACATATATGAAATGAAAATCAGAAGCAATGCATTAGAATAAGAAGGTTTATGGAAATGGCATTTAACCTTGTCATAAGATCAGGGAAGCCTTCTTTGAAAAGGTGATACTTTATCTGATATCTGAAAGGTGATCAGGAGATGACCAGATGGCAAATGAAGGAAGAACATTTCAAGGAGAGGGAGCACCATGTGAAAAGGCTATATGGCTGGACAAAAGCATGAAGAGAATAAGGAACACAGTGAAATCTATGTGGCTGGGAGTCTGGGAGCTCAGAGGAGTGGGTAGGTATAATGAGGTGGGAGCAATTTGGTGGCACAAGCATGGAACTTGAGAATATAATAGGGCTGGAGACATATGTAGGGGACAGACCTCCAAGGACTTATAAAGGATTTAGTATCTATAATGATGGCAATGAAAAGGCAATGAAATGTATTAATAAATGGAGTGACTTGCTCTTTTTATTTTTTCTTTTTTTCGGGCCACTTTGGTTGCATTATGCACAGTCACATGAGAATATCTTGTGTAGTTGACTTTTCTCAGATTTATCTGGGCTAACGCTTGTGAATGCTTGGTGGTGACAGTGACTGAAGGGAGACCCTTGGTGTCCATCCTACTTTACACATTTACAATGTATGAATCAGAGCCAGAGTTGGAGCTGTAGGCTTGGTTTAAAGAAACCCTCTGGCACACACGCAAGCTGTGCTCTCAGAGAAGCCATGTTGCACTGCCATGAACTACTGGGTATGGTCAGCAGATATTACCAGAGGTCATCAGGCTGCCACATGTTTGGTGAGTCTCGAATCTCTGTTTCTTACTTGTGACATGCTTAGAGGGTGGAAATGATATTCTACCTGTTCAATAATGGCTCATTTAGCCTCTTATATCTTCAACTACATCATCCTGAAACTGAGTTTGTTGCCTCATATGGTTGTAAACTCTGCTACAGTGCAAGGCATCCCCTGGATCATTTCGTCAAGATCTGGGTAAAATTTCCCACCAAGCCACTAGTGCCAGTTTGAACCATTATCCTCAGTTGTATAACAACTAGGCATTTGCATGTGCAGTTAGAGAGCCTACAATAAAGATCAGCCTCTGGGCACATGCAGCCAGTATCTACAAGATCCAGAATGTCCAGCAGGCCAGGCTATGAGAGAAATGACCAGCTTTGTAAAACTTGAAAAATTTTGATCAATGAATTTAACTCTAACAATAACTCAAAAAGACTGCCAAGGTGACATAATTGTTTTCATTTTATAGATGGTGACCCACAAGTTTTTGGTCTTTGATGAAATGATTGTTTCATTCAAAGCTATTTTGAGTAAAGGTCACAGAATTCCGCTCAAAATTGTTTCAGCAAGAAAGGATATTTATTATAAAATCACAGAAACAATTATCATTAGTTAATCATTAATTCATTCATCTTTTTATTGTTTGTCTATGATGTTCCAGAGTCTATGTTAGGTTCTGAGAATACAAGGATAAACTAAAGTGCACACAGACTCTGTTTTCATACAACTTACAGTCTGGTAAAAAAGGATAGATACTATTCAAATAATCGCACAAAGGTAAAATTTGATTTTTGTACTTACTGTGACAAGTAACATGAAGAAGACTGGATTGATGCTATGAAGGCCCAGGTCAGTGGAGTTGACCAGCCCAAGCTGAGATCTGACAGATGAAAAGGAGTTAATTAGGAGGAGAGGAGACAGAAGAGAGTCCCAGGCTGAGGGGACGGCATAGGCAAAGGTGCCATGTTTTCAGAAAGCATGGCAAGAACTACAGACCAAAGAAGGACAATGTGACTGAAGAAGACAAGGAAAGAAAAAACCAAAGGGGAGGCGAAGCAGAGGAGGACAAAAGCCAGATGATCAGAGAGAACACTAGACATAATACTAATAGACATACTTTATGCAAATTGTATCAGGATTTCCACTAATATTCCTTTTCTGGTGCAGGGTTGAATCTAGGATTACAGAATGCATTTAGCTGTCATGTCTCCTTGGTCTTTCCAATCTGTGACAGTTCCTCGTTCTTTTCTTTCATGACTTCGACACTTTTGAAGAGTCCTATATAGTTCTTTTTCAAGAATGCCCTTCAGTCTGGTTTGTCTGGTATTTCTTTATAACTAAATTCAGGTTATGCATTTTTGGCAAGAACACTGCACAAGTGATAATGCGTCATTCTTACGGCATTGAATTAGGAGGCAAATGATGTCAATTTGTCCCCAAAATGTTAACTTTGATCATTTTGCTAAGGCGGAAACTGCCAGACTTCTCCCCTCTATAGTAACTGTTTTCTCTTTATAATTAATGGGCATCTTTCCTAGAGATATTTTGACACTCTATTACTACCCTCTTTCTCAGGATATTTTCACCCACTCATTATATTCATAGATGATCCTTGCCTAAAACAATGATTACTGTGGTATTTGTCACATGGTGATTTTGTATTTATTTCTTCTACATTTATTCACTGAAATTCTACTTTAAGATGGGGCTTTCTCTTTCCACTTTTATTTATTTGCTCTATTATTTATTTATATCACTATGTCCTCATGAATTATTATTTTGTATTGATTAGAATCCATTCTGTCATTGTGTATTTTGATTGTTAAATTGTCCCTGATTTGGCCATAGGTAGCCCCATCAATTTGGCTTCTGTGTCTTTTTAAATTTTCCTGGTCGTTTTTTTTTTGAGCACTTCCTGGCTTTTCTGAACTACAAAGATGCTCCATTCTCATCTTGTATTTCCCCCTGCCCCAGTCCTTGTGATCAACCCTTTTCTTTGAGGCTTGAAGAATGGCATTGAAAAATCAAGGGCTTCTCATGGGGATTAGAGTGTCCTTGTTTCTGATCCTCTCCGTGGACAGTTAAGTCTGTTTCTATACTTATCTATCTGTATATATCTTTAAAAACATGAGTTTATACTGATGCTTCCAATTTCAGCCCAACACCACAGGACTCATGCTAGCTTTCCCCCTTTCCTTATTTATAACTCCTACTTCTAACAGTAAGAAACCTGGCTCTCATTATCTATGATATATTAACTTATTTGCTCAATCCCAGAATACACGTAAGTAGTTTCAAAATTGCCAACCATACCCCTGTGAAAAATGAACCTCCTAACTAGAGTACAATATTTGTGTATAGTTCTTTTCATCTTTAGCATTAGAGTACAGTCAATACTTATTTTTAAAAATCATATTAAAGTGAACTCATATTCCTATAAAAACAAACCTACTAACTAGAGGATAATATTTATATACAGTTATTCTTTTTGCATTTACCCTTAGAATACATAGTCAATACTTATTTTCTTGAAATCATGTTACATACAAATTCAGGCCTCTGAGTTGGCCGATAATAAATTCAATCACAGACATTATTAGGGCTTCCTTTCCTTAGCCCCACATTTTTACAGAGGTCCTAACCATCTTAAGAAGGGAGAAAACCCCTGGGGAAAACTCTCCAGTCTTTGGACCATACAGCATGGGCAGAAGGTACTTTTCTGAGGGCGGGAACAGAAAAGTTAGAGGGTTAGAGGTAGAACAGAGGGTTAGATCCTAACCATATCAATCCCTAACCTGCAATTTGACAGTATTTGGAGATAAGGCATTTAGAGAAGTAATTAAGGTGAAATGAGATCCTAAGGATGGGACCCTCATCTGATAGGGCTGAGGTCCCTATAAGAAGAGAAAGAGACCCCAGAGCTCTCTCTCTCTCTCTGTCTCTCTCTCTCTGCGCACACACACACACACACACACACACAGAAGAAATCATGTGGGAACACAGTGAGAAGGTGGCTATCTATAAGCCAGGAAGAAGGCCTTACCTTATCGCATCTTGACTGCAATATTTGAAACTTCTAGCTTTCAGAACAGTGAGAAAATACATTTCTGTTGTTTAAACCACCCAGTCTGTAGTATTTTGTTATGGCAGTTGAGCAAATGAATATAGGAGGGAACAGTTACAACTGAAAATATTCCAAATACTATATGTAGAGAGTTCTAGGAGGTATTACTTTCATAAAACAAGAATACGCTCCTGGGAAATTGCAACTTTCTGTGACTAAAAATATTCTTGGAAATTTAAAATCTGATTTACAAACTAAAATATTCAATAGAAGGGCTGGAATATAATATTGAGAAAATCTCCCAGGGCAAAAAGTAAAATGAAAGAGAGAAAAAAATATTAAGAATAAGGCTAGAGATATATAACGTTATTAACAAGTAAGTATCCAATACCTTATTAATAAAATTTCAAAATATATGAAGAGAAATGGAGAGGAGAAAGAAATTTTTTTTTTTTAAATAGATAAACTCATCTTAAAGCTAAAGAAATATACACATGCCAATTAGGAAGAAGAAAAAGAGACACATACCTAGATAAACTCTCATGAAATTTCATAGACCCGACGATAAATATAACTGCAGCTTCCAGAGAGAAAATAAAAAAGTCTCTTACCAAGGAACAAAATGATACCAACATCAAAACAGCAATACTAGATGCTCGAAGAGCCTTCAAAGTTCTGAGAGGAAATAATATTACATATTATTAACACAAAGAACTAACATTTATTGAATGTCATGTGGTAGGCATTATTATAAATGCTTTATATAAATTATTTTATTTAACTCTTTCAACAATCCTTTGAAATAGATATTATTATTAAACACATTTTCCAGATGAGGAAACTGAGGTAGAAAGTTAAGTGACATTCTTTAAGTAGAGCTACTAAGAGTTCTATGTTCAGCTAAATTATTACCCAGGTGTAACAGCAATGAAAAGAACATTCAGAAATTCAATATCTTAAAAAAATAAAATATCTTTAAAAATTGCATTAGAGTATGTTCTCAAAACAGATCAGCAAATGCACAGACACAAATAAAACAAAAGATATCCCCAAAGGAAGAAAAGAGATCCAAGAAACTGCTGAATTCACCCAGCTAATGAGAAAAAATCCTAGGAAAGTTTGAGAGTAGTTTAATTTAGTCCCAGTCACATGATATTAGTGATGTGGTGAGTTAGGCATGTGTTTCTTTTGTCAATAAGAAAAAGAAAGGCCATTAGAACCTTCAGGCAAAACAAAACTCTTTATAAGCAAGCCATGTTTCAAATATAAAACAAGCTATGATGTAGCAGGATTTGGATCACATATGTTAGATATAAGCAATGAGACTCCATTGAATGCAAACCTTTGGAGCTTTGTCCTTTGAGTCATGTAGATTTGGTAACCTAGGATTATGATTTATTTTAAAGACTAACCATATCACTGTGTTAAAAATATGTACTATTACATAAGCATAGTATCTCAAATACTGTTTATTGTTTTTCAGTTTTTAGAACATGCATATTATATGTATTTACATAATCAAAGCATAACATTTAAATCTACATTTTGGAGATAAACACTAATATGGACTGGCAATATAGAAGTCATGGTATAGTAGAAAGAATCAGAAATCAGAAAGTGATGGCAGGGGCTTAGGGAAGGAAGACAGAAGGTGATACAAGAAGGTGAATTTCATTATCTTAAATAACGTAAAATCAAGATGCTGTGTCTGTTGGGTCTTCTGGGAAGTAGACACTGAGATGGAGTTGGGGATACACGCAGTTTATTGGAGGGTAATGCCTGTGAACCATGGAGGGAGTGGAAACAGGATTGGGCTAGGAAAACATTCAGAGTGTCACACAGAGAAGACATCCGAGAATGGAAAGATGGGCGGAAGCGGGATTAGGCAAGGAGAACTTCAGACCAGGATGCAGATCTGACTATGGCTCAGTCGAATCAACAGGGCATTCTGGAGCAAAGACTGCTCAACAGAGGAGATCTAGAGGGGCAGAAATGGCCCACCATAGGATTCCCACTATATATATTTCATCGTTGGCTGAGACCTGGCTGGGACAAGCTTGGCATTGGCTCAAAAGCTGAAGTGAATCATAAACAGGCTGCAACCGAAGACTGTCAATTAACTGCATTTCTTGAATTGAATGGCAAATTTTTCTTGATGGGAGTATGAATGGTACACGCAGGGCCAGTTTCATAGGTGTGGAACCTGTGTAGTCATACAAAGCCTTCTGTTTAGAAGGGTCCTTTCCTTGATTTAATGCTCTGCTGTTGCTGTCTTAAAATTCTTAATAATTTTTGAACAAGGGACCAACATTTTCATTTTTAACAAAGCCCTGCAAATTACATGGCTGGTCCTAGGTGTACCACCATGGATACCAAGAGATTTGTCTAGAAGTTTTCAGAAATAGAAATTGAGGTTTAAGTGTATTTTAAAATAGTAAAGGAAAGCAAATAAAAAATGAAAGTAAGATAACTAACAAAATTGGTTACCTGACTGAAATGTGAGAAGACATTATGCACATCCAACTTGATGAGATGCATTCCTTGTGTGCAAAGGTGCAAAGGTGAAGCGTCACTAAATACTAAGTAAGTTTTTTGAGTCAAGAAGTAGAGCCAGAACTGTATTATTTAGAATTATGGTGAAAATCTCCAGGTGGACTTAAACAGACACACTTATTTTTGGGAAATGGAATTAAATGAAGGAAAGGATTTTATGGTGGAAAACTTTCATTTTTCAATTTAATATATTTTACCCCTCAATCCTTCATCTACCTGCATTTTAAAATTCAGAAATGAAACTCTTAGGTGAAATAGTGGATAGACCGTATGTGTTTAAATTTACTTCCTGAAACCTCATTAAAATGAGAACAAAGGACAAAAGAGGTATACATTCTCAAAAAGAGAGAGAACAGAATGAAGCCCATTAAAAGATAAGAAAATTTAATACATCTAGGAATTAATAGAAAGTGATAGCTAATGCTCAGGACACATAACCCTCAGCTAGAAAGTGGGAAGTGTGTGCGCTGACCAGGAACATAGCAGATCTGGTGAACCCTGGAGAGGCTCTGGAGATGGTATGGAGGAGGGGAAGAGTAGGGCATGTGGCTGGAGGCTGGAAGATTCAGAAAAAGCCTATTTATAGCACAGTTTGACCTAGCTACGCTCAGTTTTCTACATTTGGAAGGCTCATTGGTCTCACACTTAGCCCTCAGAAAAAACAACAAACTTGAGCCTTTGAAGACACTGTGAACACTGGCATCTCAGAACAAAACCTCTATACTACGGCATTTAAGAGGCCACTAGTATGATAGCTATCTACATATCAGCTTGTCCTGCAGGGAAGGCCGCCAGTCTATAAGCCTCCTCCATGGACACAGAGCTCACCATTAGCTATTATTACAGTGCCCGACCTCGTATGGGAAATTGAGAACCAAGGAGCACCAGATATTTGAACAAAACTAATGAGATAAAAAAGAAAGATCATAAAGGAATAGAAAAAATTATCCCCAAAGAAACACATATAATTCAGGGAAAGGAAGACAATCTCATACATTTAAAACAACTACAGAACCATCATTTATATCTTAAAAGATTTAGGCCGGGCGCGGTGTCTCAAGCCTGTAATCCCAGCACTTTGGGAGGCCGAGACGGGCGGATCACGAGGTCAGGAGATCGAGACCATCCTGGCTGACACGGTGAAACCCCGTCTCTACTAAAAAATACAAAAAAACTAGCCGGGCGAGGTGGCGGGCGCCTGTAGTCCCAGCTACTCAGGAGGCTGAGGCAGGAGAATGGCATGAACCCGGGAGGCGGAGCTTGCAGTGAGCCAAGATTACGCCACTGCACTCCAGCCTGGGTGGCAGAGCGAGACTCTGTCTCAAAAAAAAAAAAAAAAAAAAAAAAAAAAAGAGATTTAACAAGCTAGTGATATTCTATTCATAAAGTAAGATAGACTCTTATGAAGAGGGAAACTAGTGAACAAATAGAGAACTTGGAAGTTAAAGATAGATTGCTAAAATGAAGAAAGGGAAGAAGTAAGTTTGTGTGTGTTTGTGTGTGTGTGTGTGTGTGAGAGAGAGAGAGAGAGAATATGAGAGAAAATGTATGAGCATAGAATATTAGTTTAGGAAGTCCTGCATCAACATAATATGAAGTCCAGAGAAGAAAATAAAGGATCACGTACATCATTTAAATTTAAAAATTACTAAATACTGAAACTTAAATACTAGGAACGCATTGAGAAAAAGCTTAATGGGAGTGGTGTGAGTCTGTGAGGTGTCTTACCAAAGACTAGAATGTAGGAATCACCACCACCTACAACTTAGTGAAATAGAAATTGTTGATGTTTTATGGTGATAACAACAAGCAAGAACTAAAGAAAAGTGAGGGAAATATTACATTGGGCAGAGAAATGAAAATCTTGATTTTGCGTTTATTAGATTTGAAAGCAACCACGTAACCATATGCCAAGGACTGGCTTATGAATCATGAAACCAGCCAGGCTATTCCATGAAAAAGTGAATATTGAAGGTGAATATGAATATTCAGAAAGTTGGCTGCAGAAACTTAACACGTGTAAAATATTTGAAAATATGTGACAAAAGCTTCTGTTGATCAAGAAGCAGCTGAGAATTACACATATAAATTGCTAAGATCATGACTGAAGGAAAGTCTTAATCCTGAACAAGTTTGCAAATGCTGACAAAACAGCTCTATGCTGGTGCAATGTTTCTAGAAAAATCTTAGCAATGACTGGCAAGAGAACCCCAGCAGGTGTTAAGGACATGGAGCCCCGGGTGGCTGTCACTAGATGTGCCAATTCTACAGGAGAAATTAGGTTGTCAGTGATGGGAAAAAGCCAACATCTGAGATATTTAAACAGTGTACCCAACTTATCTGTCATTATTGTGCAATGAGAAAATATGGATGAGCAGAAAAATACTTTCTAATTCAATTCTCACTTTGCACCCATGACTTGAGTTCACTGCACGCAACCTAAGTTGGAAAAAACTAGATTTTATTGTTTCTGGCCACTACTCCACACATCCTATTCTGAACTTCTTGGGGAAAATAATATTTTTGGCCTTTTCTTTTCCCCTCAAGGTTACATCTGTTATACAGTTTTGTTGGCCAAGACATTTATACTACATGGAAGGCAAGTATAAATCGCATTAATTTATGTCTCCTCCTCCTTACTTTTGTTTTTTTCTTTAGTTGTATCATTGCTGAGGTTAACAGATACTTAAGAATTTCAAACATACTTGAAAGAATTAAAAGTCATAAGGATGTAATTTCTTCAGGAGCTAATGCTTGGAATAATGTTGATACACAACACAAATGCTTTCAGCCTCGACAATGTGTAAACCCAAACTGCACAGTGTATGAGTGGAAATGTGGATGAGGGCAAGGAGAAGTGAAGGAAAGGCAGGATTGCTAATGCATTCATCATAAAAGTTACTTGTTGAAAGATAATGTCAATATTTGATAAATAAAAAATGAAGGATCAAGTATAGTGTTTAAGTTTAAAGGTTAATCATTAAACTGAAAATTGTGATATAAGTGCATTGGGAAAAATGGAAATTGAGGTGGTGTGAATTGATGCTCATCTATCTACAAATAATTTACTCAGGTTAGATGTGGGCCATATAAAAAAATCAAAAGTACTGCTGGGCAATAATAAAATACAGTATTCCAGTCCCCTCCTTACTCCATCTCCCGCTAACTCTCAACTTGAAGGATCTACTTTCGACATTTAACAACTGAATGGATATTTGGATCTTTTGATGGTTATCTCTATGATTCTGAGTTAAATTAGTAAAAAAAAAAGTAGATAAATTGGAAAAGGGTTCAATCTTAAAAGAGAAGAAAGATACTAATAATACAGTTTTACATAATTTTGTTATTTTTAAAAATAAATTTTACTGTGTATATGTAAGGTATAAAACATGGTGTTATAAGATAAAGATCATATCCATTCATCTCACTTAGTTACCTATTTTCCCCCCATGTAGCAATAATAGTTACAGTCTACTCATTTAGCAAAGATCCTGAATACAGTACACTATTATTAACTACAGTTCTCATGTTGCACATTAGATCCTTGGACTTGTTCTTTATACGTATTTGCTACTCTGTATCTTTTGACCCACATCTCCACATTTCCTTCCCTCTCTACCTGGGCCCTGGTAACTACTATTTTATTCTCTATCTCTGCGTATTGGATTTTTTATTTTAGCTTATACATATAAGTGAGATCAGGCAATATCTTCCTTTGCGTCTGGCTTATTTCACTTAGCATAATATCCTCCAGGTCCGTGTATGTTATGGAAAATGGCAGAACATCCTCCTTTTAAAAGGCTGAATACATTTATGTACACCACAGTTTCTTTATCCATTCATCCACTGATGGACACCAAGGTCATTTCCATATCTTGGCTACTGTGAATAATGCTGCAATGAACATGGGAATGCAGATATCTTTATGAAGTAGTGATTTCATTTCAATTTGATATATACCCAGAAGAGGAATTGTGGGGTCATATATGGTAAATCTATTTTTAACTTCTTTAGGAACTTCCATGCTATTTTCCATAATGGCTGAACCAATCTACATTCCCATGGAGGTGTACAGGGCTTCCATTTTCTCTATATCCTTGCCAACACTTGTTATCTTTTGTCATTTTGATGATAGCTATCCAAAGAGGTGTGAGGTAGTAACTCGTAGTGGTTTTGATTTGCATTTCCCTAATAATTAGTGATTTTAGGCACCTTTTCATGTACCTCTTGGCTATTTTTTACATCATCTTTGGTGAAATGTTGATTCAAGTCCTTGGCCTGTTTTTAAATTGGATTGTAAGTTTTCTTGCTATTGAGGTATATGAGTTATTTATGAATCTCGGCTATTAACCCCTTATCTGATATATGGTGTGTAATTTTTTTTTTCACAAACTGTAAATTACATTTTCATTTTGCTGATTATTTCCTTTGCTGTGAGAAGCTTTTTAGTTTGGTGTAGTCCTTGTTATCTATCTTTGCTTTTGTAGCCCTGGCTTTTGCTGTGATATCCAAGAAATTATTGCCAAGGCTAAGCTGATGTCAAGGGGCTTTTCCCCTATGTTTACTTCTAGGAGTATTATGATTTCAGGTTTTACATTGATGTCTTTTATCCATTTTGAGTTGATTTTTGTGTATGGTGTAAGACAAGGGTCCAATTTCATGCTTTTGTTTGTGGAAATCTAGTTTCTCTAGCATCATTTATTCAAGAGATTATCTTTACTCTATCCTGTCTTTTTGGTGCCCTTGCTGAAAAGCAGTTAACAATATATGTCTGGGTTTATTTCTGGGCTCTCTGTTCTTTCCCACTGGTTCTTGTGTCTGTTTTTATGCCAGTACCATATTGTTTTGTTTCTATAGCTTCATAGTATAATTTTATGTTGAAAAGTGGAAAAGTATGATACCTCCAACTTTTTTTTTTCTTCTCAGAATTGCTTCGACTATTTGCAGTCTTTTGTGGTTTCGTATACATTTTAAAATTGTTTTTCTGTGAAGAATGACATTGGAATTTTGATATGAAAATGCATTAGTCTATATATTGCTTTAGGATGTATGGATGATTTAACAATATTAACTCTCCAGATTCATGTGCATAAAATCTTTCCTTGTATTTGTGTCCTCATGAATTTCATCCATCAATGTTTTATAGTTTTAGTATGCAGGTATTTTATCTCCTTGGTTAAATTTATTCCTAAATATTTCATTTTATTTTATTGATGCTATCAAAAATGAGATTATTTTCTTGATTTCTTTTTCTAGCTAGGTCATTATTTGTGTATAGAAATGCCATAGATGTTTGTATGTTGGTTTTATATCCTGCAGCTTTACTGATTTTATTTCTTAGACCTAGCAGTTATTTGGTGGAATCTTTGGTGTGTTTTACATATAGAGTCATGTTGTTTGCAAACGGAGATAATTTTTCTTTTCTGATTCGATACCTTTTATTTCTCTTTTTGTCTAATTGCTCTTGATGGTACTTTTAGTATTATGTCGAATAAAAGTGGTGAGAGTAGATATTCTTTCCTTATAACAGTTCTCAGAGGAAAAGCTTTTTGTTTCTGCCCATTGATTATATTAGCTGTAGGTTTTTTAATAAATGGGCTTTATTAGATTGAGGAACTGTCCTTCCATACCTAAACTGTTTAGAGTATTTATCAAGTAAGGATGTTGAACTTTGTTGAATGCTTTTTCTGTATCAGTTGATAGGATTGAGTGATTTTGTCTTTCAGGCTGTTAGTGTGATATATCACATTGATTGATTTGCATATGTTAAATTAGTCTCAGAAGTAAAAAGGATCATAAGGGACTGCAGACTTACGATGGTTTGACTATGGTTTTTTAACTTTATGATAGGTTTATTTGGGGTATTAGGTACATTTCAACTTAATATATTTTGGAGTTAGATTTTTTTTTTTTCTGGGGATATAACACCCATCATAAGTTGAGGAGTATCTGTATTGTGAACAATTATATGCTGTCAAATTTAATAACCTAGAGGAAATGGATGAATTCTTAGAAAACTACAACCTACCAAGGTTAAATCAGGAAGAGATAGAAAGCCTGAACAGACTTATGACAAATAAAGCGATTGAAGTTGTAATTAAAAACCCCCACAAAGAAAAACCCAGGACCAGATGGCTTTGCAACTGAATTCAACCAAACTTCCAAAAGGGAATACTAATACTTCTGAACTCTTCCAAATAAAGGAGCTAGAGGGAGTATTTCCTAACATATTTTATAAGTCCAGCATCACCTTGATACTTAAGCCAGATACACACCACACACAAAAAAGAAAACTACAGACCAATATTTCTGATGAATATTGATGCAAAACTCATCAATAAAATACTGGCAAATTGAATTTAACAACACATCAAAATAATTATACTTCATAGTCAAATGAAACAAAACCCATTATTTTAGAGCATGTTTTTTACATAATCTATTTCATTTGGTTTTCATGGGGATTTTGTGAGTTTGGCAGCCTTCACATCATCAAATCATTTTAATGACTGGAGATCTAAGCACAGAGATGATTAATTTGTACAACATCCTGTGTATGTTAAAGTGTAGATACTGCAGTCTGAGCCTAAATCATGTTCTTCCATTCTTGCCCTTATTTCTGTCTATCAGTGGTTCCCAATCACTGGTCTTTGGAGCACACTGGACCAGAAAGACATTTTTGTCACCCCAGTGCTTTTCTTTCGGCAAGTTCCTGGGTGTCTTCTTTAGACCTTGAGCACCCTGAGCTGTGTAGCTTTAAGGATAAGTAGATCAGGAAGAAAACTCCAATCCTTTTCTTGAAGTTCTTGTGACCAGCTCAACTTTTAGCCTCCTGTGTCTTGAAAATATCCAGGATGGAGAGATGAAGTGTGACCTTCACTTTTCCAAGTATTACACTGTCATTTTGGGGGCAGATTTTTAGAGATGACTTTCGCAGAGTATAAATGTCCCTGTGACATTAAGATTTACATTTCTAGGTTCTTATATCCTCTGGGGTTTGTACTGTGATGACTGTTCTCAAAAGGACATGTCAGTTTCTGTAGATTTGTTGAGATGGCATTTCAGCTTTCTTCACATGTTTTTGGAATTGGACTCTGATTGACAATTTGTTCTTTGAAGTTAAGCACAGATTCAGAATGCACTGTTTCTTTGCCACTTAAATCTCACATCAAATTCTTTTTACAAACCTGTTGTCCATTTCACTAAAATCACATTGGTTTTCCCAAATCAAAGTCCTAGGGTAGAATTTTGTTTGAGAGGTTCTGCTTTCATTTTTCCCTCAGAATTCCTTCTCTTCTTTGGCAGTGGGCTGTTTATTAAAATAATCACCCCCAAATATCTGATGTATAGACTTTACTTCTTTTTAAGGAAAAAAAGATTACAGGTGTCGATATTTGATGGATTCCTCATGCATGTGTACCATTTCAGATAATTTACATAAGGCAGCAAATTAGGGCACCATGTAGTCAAGAGTAACTTACTCTTATAGAGTACCATGTGGACAAATGGGTAGTGTTTGCATACCACTCTGTTGCTTATTATCTTTGTGATGTCAAGAAAATTATTTACACAAACTGGGTTGGGAATAATGTTTTCTCTTTAAAAGTTTTGCTATGAGCCTTGAAAAAGACAAAGCAAAGCATTTATCACAAAGTCTAGCTTATAATTTGCACTCAGTACATAGTAGCTACTATTTTCATAAGCTTTTTCCATCTGTATGGTTATGATAAGGTATCCAGCAAAGCCCTTAGTAGACAAGAGATGATCAAAAATATATATGAAGAAGAAGTTAATATATGATGAACAAATTAATGAAGAAATTATTCAATCTCACATTAAATCTCATATGAGCACATACTAGACTATAATGGGCTTCTATTTTACAATTAGTCTAGCCCTTTTAGGTCCATACCCCACACTAAGATATTATACTCATATATATAAACACACTGTAGGATTTGAAAGTTAATACCATGGCATACCAACTGAGATTTCCCTACTTAAGGTGGAGTGGATTGGAGAGTGGGCAATCATCTGATTTTTCAATCTTTATTTTTTTCAGGTCCATGCCACTGAACACATTGAGGCTGGTAAGATATCAGCAGGATTAGCAATGATTATCTTCCTGCTGTTAGCATAATTTAGGAGATATGTTTTATCAGTCACAATCCATTTGCTCTGTTTGTTAAGCTTAGAGTCTTGGCTTTTACACCAATTATACTGTTGGGATTGGAGTCCTTTCCTCACACCTTTTATACATCACAGGATTCTTTACATCTTGCCTACAGAAGTTCTGTCATGTCCCTTCCCAGAGTCCTTATTTCTCACTGCTGGCTAGGATCCTGTTCTGAAACAGACATCTACTCTCTAGGGGTAACAGTCATCCACCTGCCCTAGCATATTTTCCATGGAAAACTGTGTCGTTATCCTACTCATTGGATAGGTCCTTGTGAAGTTGTGTAGCTTCCAACAATTACTCAATTTGCCACTATATTCAGGTCATTTTTGCACTTGCCTTGACCAGCTGATCTTCCAGTCCCAGGAATAATGGCCCAACAGGGGTCAGTTCCTCTGTGGAGTTGTTCTGCAGGTCTAGCTCCTTTCTGGCCCCTGGATTATGCTGCTAACATCTCAGCAAGCCTTGCAACGGAGGCTTTTGGGGGTACTGACACATCGTTTTGAATTATGTAGAGTGCTATAAACCTAATGCCAGGTAGAATTTCAAATGAATGAAAACCTTTACAGACCCCCATTAGGGTCCTGGACTATTTTAGCGGAATGTGTACGTATATTGCTACTCATAACCAAGTGTTCATCCCCCATTTCTCACTATTCCATGCCCCGTTCAGCGTGTAAGACACTGCCTCCAGGAGCCAGTGATGCGGGCTTCCTGGGCTAGTGCCATGATGTGCCTTCTGAGTGCTGTCTTATGCCAGGATTTGCCTTACTAAGTGAGCTTTAATTTTAATTTCTGAGTGAAATATGGGATGCTGTCGCAGAGATGGGTTTCTTCTCCAGTGTCTGATGCACAGTCATCCCTTGGTCGAACAATAAATAGCAAAATTCTTGCTATAAATCCTGTGGTTATTTCAATTAATCACTATTTGAGAGACTCCTTTACTTGAATAATCCCTGAAGAACCCATAGGGGCTGGTATTTGGTAGAGACCTTCGAGATCAGATGATTCAATCAGAATTTATTTTAATTCATTGCCAAAATGAGAAAGCCAGAGCTATGAGAGGTTAACAGTCTGCTTCAAGCTTCCCAGCTCACTTATGTAAGAGTCAGGATGACACTTCACATTTGCTGGCTTTTTTGGATCTCATTTAGGTATCAACGTGAGCCTCAATCAGCCTCAGATTGCTGTGTCCTTTGAATATAGCAGCCTGGGCTGCTTCCCAAAGCCGGAGAATTCAAGATTTATGAGGGGTAGCGGGCAAACTGGTACTTCTATTATCAGAGTCATTTTGCAACAGACATTGTACCACCCTGGATCTCTGCTCAACACATGACAGGAACTGAAGAGGTTCTTGGAGTCTTTGTCCAGACGGTGTCCCCAATCCCAGAGAGTTTCTATACCTGAAGAAAGTGGTCTGAGTCCTGAATGACCTATCTCTTTTCTCACTTTATTGAGGATACCCTTTCAGTGCAGTTGCAAGATCAAGCAGAAGAACATCAAGTCATCTGGCAAAGCCATTCCCCACATCCATCTAGAAAATCTCTTCTTTGTAAAACCCAGGGATTCCTGAGGATCACAGGAGAGAGATGGTTCCCCATCTGGGAATAGTGCACCATCTTCCTCTATAAAATAAGGAAACATCTTAAAATAGGGACATCTTGTCAGATTCTTTTCCTTCCTTTCCACATTTATGCCTTATCAGATCCTGACACTCCTGCCTTTCCAATCTTGTATTCCTCTCTTCCCTGAACACTTTCATGATATGACCAATTCCAGTTCTAGGTCTTCTAGCCTGGCTTAGCATGGAAGTCTCCGAATTGGCCTCTGGTCTGTGATGCCCTTCCCTCTAATCCACCCAGAATATCACTGTCAGACCAGTCTTACAATGGCACTAACTGATCAGAGATCTTGTGTGATACAGTAGAGAGCGTTGTGATTTGGAGTTAGACAGGCCTGCATTGGAGCCCCAGCTCTGTTACCATCTACCTGATGCTCTGGGCCAAGTTACTTCATCTCTCTGCATCCCAGTTTTCTCAGCTGTAAAATAAGGATACTAACAATATCTATCTCAACAGGTTGTCATGAGAATAACATGAGGTAGTGCCTATGAAGTCCTCAGCTACAGTCTGCACTCAATCAGTGTCCCATCTCTCTATTCTCATTCATTCCTCACACAAGGTGTCACAGCTTGTGCTTCGCCTAAAAACAGCCTCTGAGACAAGGATTAGATGCAAGTGGTTCATTTGGGCAGTAATCTCAGAAAGCATGGTGAGGGACGCTGATTGAGACGAGGAAGGTGGTAAAAGTAATAAAGCAAAAAATCCTACTATGCAACCCTGGCCTGATGATTAACCCTTTACTGTGCAAGCTGCCACTATGGGCAACTGGGGTGTAACTCCCCTGGAGACCCTTTGATAAACTCCATGAAACCCACCTCAGAACTGTCCCTTTGATGGTCAGGGAAGCTGGGATGTTTGTCCAGCAACTTTAACCCTGCACTTTTCTGAGGAGGTAACTCCCCAGTAGACTTGCTTCATGAGCTGGGCACATACTCCCGCTGCTGGAGATTACCCTGATGCAGAGATGGTGCAGGGGAACTGTATTAGTCAGGACTCTCTAGAGGGACAGAACTTATAGGATAGATGTATATATAAAGAGGAGTTTATTAAGGAGTATTAACTCACATGATCACAAGGTCCCACAATAGGCCATCTGCAAGCTGAGAAGCAAGGAAGCCAGTCTGAGTCTCAAAGCTGAAGAACTTGGAGTCTGATGTTTGAGGGCAGGAAACATCTAGCATGGGAGAAAGATGTAGGCTGGGAGGCTAAGTCACTCTAGTCTTTTCACATTCTTCTGCCTGCTTTTTTTATGGCCGAGCTGGCAGCTGATTAGATTGTGCACACTCAGATCGAGAGTGGTTCTGACTCAAATGTTAATCTCCTTTGGCAACACCCTCACAGACACACCCAGGAACAATACTTTGCATCCTTCAATGCAATGAAGTTGACGCTTAGTATTAACCATCACAGGAACCCTCTGCAGCAGCCTCTGGGGAAGACCTAGGAGTGCATCAGGGCACTGCCAGCATCTGCTCTCGGATACCTGACACCATAGACACTATTGACACTACTGAGCTGTGTTTGAACTGAGCTGATTGAATGGAAACAGGACATCGTGCTAGGTTAGAGTGAGACCCTTCAGTAAAGAAAAATGCTAACCCTTTATTTCCTTAACCTCTGGAGACATAGTCAGGCTGGCAGGATCCGACACATACTCAAGAGCTCAGTAGGAATCACTTAATGTTCGCAGGCAAAGGAAGACCCTCTCTCAGCCTATTCTTGGGTCTGCTTTTGGCCAGGGTCCTCCAAACCTGACCTCAATAGAGTATATACCCACCAGAGACCCTTTTTCCTTTTTCTACCCCTGGTTAATATATTCTCATTGCACACATATTATTAGCATGCCCAAGAGCACTGAAAACAGCCAAGGCCCCAAGACAGTTCATGTTTATTGTGCCTTTCTGCATTGTCTTGGTCCCATCTGTATTAATCTTTAGAAACAGAGGCCTTTCCTGTCTCCTGCTTAGTGAACGACTCCCTCTCCCAGGACCCGGCTTACTTTGCTCCTCTGCTATCTTCTTTCATCCTGCAATTTCCAATATAATCTTTGTGTAATCTCTGCAACATATTTTTGTATTTGTTTTTCCTGTGTCTGTTCTAGGCAGATGATTCCTTCTCATACTTGTTTAATCTCCCTTGATCCTTTACTTTCCAACTTGTTTGCCCTCTTTATCAAGGTGAAGGTCCTGGTTTATTCTTCCTTGACATATCTGGTTGATTAGCTACAAGATTCCCACTTGTTTCCTTTCCCTGCACCCCAACGCCTCTTTTCCTTTTTCCCTTCTCCTCATATATGGCCAGACAATTTATTACAGCAAGTGTACAGTGAGAGTATACTGTATGCCCAGCCTTGGCTGTGTGCAATCTGTGGGAAGTGTAAGATAAGAGCAAGGCCTTCTCAGAATTCAGAGTCTGGCTGGCAGACAGAGCACCCAGTCGTGAAAAAGTTAAGTAACTGAACATTGATTTAAGCTCACATGTATGTTGTGAGTATTCTGTAAGTTCGAGAGTAGCCTGGAAGAAAAGGATGACTTGGACTGAAGGAACCAGAGAAGGCTTTGTGAGAAAAAGCTACTTACCTGTATTAGGGTCTCCAACACCACACTCAGGTTTGATGATTTCCTAGAAAGACTCCTAGAACTAAAAAAAAAAAAAAAAAAAAAAGTTATACTCATGGTTGTATAGCATATTACAGTGGAAGGATACAGATTAAAATTGGAAAAGGAAAAAGACTCATAGCACTTTGGGAGGCCAAGGTGGGTGGATCACTTGAGGCCAGGAGTTCGAGGCCAGCCTGGCGAATATGGTGAAACCTCGTCTCTACTAAAAATATAAAAATTAGCCAGGCATGATGGTACACACCTGTAATCCCAACAACTCAGGTGGCTGAGGCATGAGAATCGCTTGAACCTGGAAGGCAGAGTTTGCAGTGAGCTGAGATTGCACCACTGCATTCCAGCTGGGGCAACAGAGTGAGACTCTGTCTCAAAAGAAAAAAAAAATTCCTAGGGTGGAGTCCAGGAGACACGAAGGACAAGATCCTAGTTGTTCTCTCTCAGTGGAGTTATATGGTAGAACTTGATTTTCATTCAGTGCTGTGTGACAACATGTATAGAATACTGTCAACCAGGGAAGCTCACCTGGGACTTGATGTGTCCAAGGTTTTTATTGGTGGTGGAGCGGTCAGTTACATACGCATGGAGCACCTGTGTGACTGATTTCAGCTCTTTAGACTCTAGTCCCTCGGAGGTCAAATTGACACAGCATGACCTCAAGCCCAGGCATACAAAAACAGGCATTCAACATAAATTCCGTTGTTAGCATAAACCATCTGGCATGGTCCCAGATCTCAGATATCCAAAGATACTCTTATTTGGCAGGTATTTCAAGGGCTCCAAGACTATTTTACAGGGGCAAGTTGAAGACCAGTCCTGAAGACCTCTGAAATGTGCAGAGTTTGGACAATCCTGGCCTGATGAGTTAACCTTTTACTGTACATCACTGCTTCTTTCACCCTAAACCATATCATGTCCATAGAATGGTAGAATGGTATAGTGGGAAAAGCCCTCTGAGGTTACTGGGAGTTTAGTCTAAATCCCATTGTCTCTGAGAAATGGCAAATGAGGCTCAGAAAGGAAAAACCATATTTAACAAAAAGCCTTCCCTGACGCTGTCCAGATAGAATGTGTTGCTCTTCTCCTAGGAATTTAATAGAACTTAAGAACAACTGCCATTTGCTGAGTGCTTTCTGTGAACTAAGTACTGGGCTGAGTGGTTTTCACGCATTATCTCATTGCTAGCTGCTCTTGCAGATATTTACATTCAAGTTTTGTCTTCTCAGCTAGATGGTAAACTTCTTGAAGGTAACATCTGTGATTTATTCATCTTGATACCCTTATTGCCCAGCACAGCGCCTGGCACAGAGTAGGTATGTAGGAAGTATTGATGCATGCATACATGAATAATTATTTTGCCCTGCAACAATAGGTAAATAATGTCAGAACTCAGAACTGGAATTGAAGTTTCCTCTTGTGTAATTCTTCTCAGTAGTGCTGTGAAAACCAGACTCAACCGGAATTGATTATTTCCTTTAGTTTTTCACATAGTTAACAAATTCCACTAGTCTTAGCAGTACTTGTGATTTGTTAGCAATAGAAAGCACAGATATTTTCATACCACATTATAGTTGTTGCTTGCACCTCAGAATATTGACTATGCCCTTTACTATTTTATAACTACAGTGGTTATTAGGCCTACCACTTGATCTTTTTTTGTAAGTTAATTAAGAAGCATGCGCATTATAAGGTCACATTTAAAAGTATTTTAATAACTATATTTCAATATAATTAGTTTCCCTGTAATCCTGTGCATGTTATATTATACATTAAAGCCCTTATTCAGATAAGGTATCCGTAAGTTTCACCAGACTGCCCAAAATGTTAATGACCCAAAATAGGTTACGAAGCCCTAACTCTCTTGATCACAGTCCTGTGTGATTCTGTGATGCCTGTGCACATCTCTATCAAAGAACTTTCCCGATTTCTGTAATGCTCCATTATGATGTCTGTCTCACCAACTAGATCACGTGCAGTCCAGGGAGAAGATGAAGTCCCATTTATTTGAATACCCCCAACATCTAGCACT
This sequence comes from Theropithecus gelada, assembly GCF_003255815.1. Lineage (NCBI taxonomy): Eukaryota > Metazoa > Chordata > Mammalia > Primates > Cercopithecidae > Theropithecus > Theropithecus gelada. Next base: position 128,173,589 of record NC_037676.1, read on the forward strand.
GTGCTCAGGGCTTGGCAGGTGATCAATAATGCTTGCTGAACAAGCTTCTAAGTTTGTGGATGAATGAGCCAGAGAGCTTTTCAGCAAGCATGCCTGAACTCATGTTTATGAATGCAATTTTTTTCCTTTCCCAAAATACTTCTCTTGGAGTGGCCATATGTTTACTCCTGGTGTTCTTCCCTTGCTCAGGCTATTTCTGCAATCCCCTTGGGCTAATACCTTCTTGGCCAGGTCCTGAGAGCACGACTAAGTAATTCAATCTGTAAAATCAAAGTTAGACTATAATTGTGACCTACCTTGGTCATCCAAGGTGTTCAAGCCCAACTCTGAGTGACTTTTGACAATTTCAAATGGATAAACATCAGAAAGCGAACTCACTTTTTGAGCAAATGATCTATTACAACCACAAGGTTATTCAGAAAGATGTTTTTCATGTCCTAAAAACAATTCCAAAAGAGAGATACCCAAAATGTTCTCAGTAGTAGCAACTTTATGAAAACAAGTTTGCAGTTTCTCAAAGGGATCACTTTAAATTGGCCAAAAACACGTATAAAATCTAATGTGTTAATTATAAAATGACATAATTTTCTGACTCTCTATCTTGCAACAATCTTGGAGAAGTTTCAACAAACTCCTTCATTATAATAGCTACATCCTATATTGTATTTACCAGTGGTGGCCAAAACTTCCCCAAATACATTGTAGCTTTTTCCTTGCAATCTCTCCTTCTTAAAATGTAAGTGTTCAGCGTCTAATACTTGGAATGAAACAATCTATTTAGTATGTTACTGTTGTGCATCACGTTCAAACCCCTCTATATAGAATCCGAAATTTACATAATCATGAAGTCTCCAAAGGGTGCATGTTGCACAGGCTCATATTAAAGATTCTCTTCACTAATCAGTATTCTGTTATCACAGACCAGACTGGATTAGATGCATCTATGGAGAATTGCAAGAATCTGGGATGATGCTCTTCCATTAACACACCTTCTTTTACATTCCCCCAGTGTTCCAGGAATGAAAGCCACAGACAAATCTTTCTTGTAATTCCGCTTTTCATTTTAGCTACAGAGGAAATAAACAACACAAACATCAACAGGAAATAAAGTCTCCATGAAGGTTAACAGTAAGAAGAGCTTCCCTCGTTCTTTTCTGACCCTTGGCAGATCAATTGTAAAGGTCTGTCCATTGGAGATTATTAAAGATAAATACATTTTATAAAAACTGTTCCTTGTGAACTCTCTAGGATTAAAGAAAACAACATTGATTTATTTGGTTTCCAATCCAATAAACTGTGTGTTAATCATCTTTCACAGCAGATACATCAAAGGAGAAAAAAGATATTATGAAGAAGAAAGTCTTTACAACAACTTGAGATGTCTCAAAAATCTCATCTTATATATGATCTCCTGGGCTGCGTATGTGTCAATTTAGATTTTCTTATTTATAAAATGAGTTGACAAGCTCTTGGGGACCGCAAGAATCTGGGTCTGTTAATTATCTAATATGATTATGGTAAGAAACATCTGTGCCTTTTCCCCTGCCCCACTCTAGTGGAAAGAGGCATTTACACAGTAGGTAGGAAATATTATTATTACTTCAAAAAAGTATAATGTTTAAGCATCCTTATTTAGGTTAAGTAAAAAATAAAATTCAAAGGATTTAGGTTTTTCTATTTTTCTTAATGCTCCATCCCATGAATCAAACAATTACATGTTTACTATGTTCTCTAGGCAGTTCTAAACACAGAGAAAAACACTGGAAAATTATTTTGGTGTCTGCTTGTGTGTAGATTGCAATACAGTGGGGGAGACACCTAAGGGCTATAATTGAGATGTAAAAAGTTCTATCTGGGCATAGAGGAAAGAGAAATTTTGCTGATTATATCTTTCTTTTCCCCTAGATCATCGTTTTCTGTCCTAGCTTGTCATATTTTATGGTACAGAAAGGAAACGAGGCAGCACCACCCAAATCCCTCTCAAGCCTTCACCTTCTGGTCTCCGTCTTCTCCTTCCTTGACCTACCAAGCTTGCGGATGCATTGTCTGCACTTCCCATTGCTTCATCCCATGTTTGGTGGACTCTTGAATGCTCAGATCCCTTTTAAAAAAAGACTTGCATCCTCACCTCCTGGGAGAGCCATTGACAGGTAGCTGTCAGTTCAGGGTTGCCTTGGTGGCAGAGAGCTGACTCAGCCAAGTTCACCCCCTTTCTTATTTGTCCACTGTCAATGAATGAATGAAACAGCATGTATAGACAAAGTCATCTTGGCCCATCATGAAACTGCTTTGGAAGGCCACACTAACTCCAGAGCTTCCCATGGTGTTTCCTGAGTTCATTGTTGGGCCTATATTGTAGCTTAGTTCCTCCTTCTGTCCACTCCCACTTCTCTGCTTCTTTCCTTCTCTTCAGAGCTTGATTCTTAATAAACATCCTGCATACCAAACATGATCTCCTTGTCTGTGTCTCAGGGAACCCAGCTGGGACACCCGTAGCTCTTATGTATCTCTCATGAAGAACCTACATGATTAGTCTTCTAGGGAGGTCATGTGGAGCAATTTGTTATTATTTTTTGTGAGTGTGTGCCTGACTATTTCTTGCTCAAGAGAAAGGTCATTTAAAAAATCTGTAATCCTCATGGTGCCTGGATCATCAGTATAAATACTTCAAAAATATTAGTTGAGTAAATATATGATAGAAAGTCTCTTGCTATTTGTATGTTTGGACAAGTCTAGAAAACCAATATTGCTATTGTCTCAGGGGGTTGCAAAAGAAAGAAGATTGGTCAAAATGGCTTTTTCTTATACTCTACTGTGTACAATCTGGTCTAACTCCAGATTGTACACAGTAGAGTATAATGCATTGGATGAAATAACTAAAATACAGAAATACCTGGAGTCCACTAATCAAGTATTAGAGGGTTAGCTGCAAGACAAAGAGGCAGTATTCCAGAGGAATCTAATAAGGTATAAAAGGATCGGAAAGAGTTCCTTGGGGTCATGGCAGTTAGGGTGGAGTTTGCAGGAGTTAAATTTAGTAGAGTGGAGAGGGAGAGGGGAGGGTACTTCTGGTGAGCATTCAGTGACAGTCAGTACACAGGGTGCTGGGGGACCAATCAGAACAGGCATTGCATTTGAAGATAATGGGACTAATTGAATCAATTAGTGTTTCTTGGATAGGAAGTATGACAATAGTGAAGAACCATGTGGATGTTTGATAAAATCTTGGTAATTGTATTACCTGTTGTGAGATACATTACTCCAAAACCTGGTGGCTGTTTATTATCTCAGTTTCTGTTGGCCAGGAATCCACGCCTGGCATAGCTGGGTCCTTTGCATTAGGGCCTCGCACAGGCTGCAATTAAGGTATCAGCAGGAGTTGCAGTCATCTCAGGATTCAACAGGGCCAGGATCTGCATCCAAACTCACTCCTGTGGTTGTGGGCCGGATTCAGTTTCTCATGGGCTTTTTATCCGAGGGTGGTCCTCCATCTCCCGCTGGCTGTTGGTTATAGGCTGCTCTTGGTTCCTTGCCATGTGGCTTCTCTACTATTACTTAGAAGACATGTAGAGAGAAAGAATACCAGCAAGATGAAAGACATAGACTTTTGTAACTTAATCATGGAAGTGACATTTCATCATTTTTGCTGTATTTCCTCTGACAGAAGCAAGTCACCAGATTCAGTGTATAATGTGGAGGGGATTACACAACGATGTGAATTCCAGGAGTGGGAATCATTGGGAACCATATCAAAAGCTGTCTAGCACATACACTAATTCTACTGAAGCGACTTGCATGAACAGAATGGGCATCATCCTTAATCTCTGCCAATAATTTGTAGCTGCGACTTGCCCAAACCTGCCCAGCTCTTTCCTATCTGTGCGCCTCTGCGTATGCTGATTCTTTCTCTTGAATGTTCTCTGTTTTTCACCTGGGCGATTCCTACACCTTCTTTATGTCCCAGTCATTTATCACTTCATGAAGCCTTCCCTTAATCTGACAGGTACTATCCATCTTTTTCTCCTCTATGCTGCCGTTCCTCTTTGCACATATTGTCAGTCCAGCAACTTGTTGCATTTCATTGAATATATGTATCTACATATGTGTTCTTCCTGCTAGACTGTTACTTCTTAATTATAAAGATCAAGTTTTAAATATATATTTTTATTCATGGGGCCTTGAATAGTGATTAGCTCAAAGGGAACTCTGTAAAGGATGCTTATTTTTTGTCACTAGATCTTAGAAGGTGGTTGATCATTCCACGATGTTTTAATTCTTTTGTTTTTAAAAAATTATTGAGTACCTGCCATTTGCCACTCACTGTGAGACAGCCACTAATTCTCAGAAAATTCCTACAAGATAGGCATTGTTTCTCTTATTTTCAAGATTTGGAAATGGTGGTATAAAAGAGGTTAATTAACTTTCCTGAGCCCCTTTCTCTCCAGTCCTCTTGCAGCTAGTGAAATCATTAGACACAGTTTTGGTCAATGGCATGCAGTTGGAAATTTGCTGATGGGTATTACAGGAAAAAATTTGCTTTCCCGATTAAATAGGCCACCTCTGCTGGAACATCCTATTTTGTTTTAATTACCATTGTCTTTACCCTTATTTTCTTTTAGATCCTGAAGGTAATGTCTAGAGGTTCAGCAGGCATCTTACAACTATGAGGCTACAAGCTTAAGGATGAAAGTCAAGTACACTCAAGAGGGAGGAGCAATTAGACAGAGGAGCCTGGGGTTTTGATGACATTTCAAACAGCTGCACCAGTCCTGAGTTGCCTTCCTGGACTCTTAGTTATGTGAGGAAAATTAATCCCTATGAGTCCAGTTTTTTAATTAAACCAATTCCTAACTAAATTGAGGATCTACTATATTTCTATAACTGTGCTAGATACCAAAGGGATTACAAAAGAATTGCATTGTTCATATATTGGCTCATCCATTCACTAGGTTTATTATGAGTCTACTAAGAGGGCATTATATTTCAATGTCAGAGGAATGAGGACTGGCTACAAATAAATGTATAGAGAAATATGGTCTTCGTTGGAGGGTCTTAGAATCTACAGAAGAAAGACAAAGACAAAATGGTACATAAGAATTTAGATAAAATATAAGCGACAAACTATGGTGCAGTTATTTCAATTATATGTTCAAAGACAAGAGAAATGTGTATGGGCTGAAGAAATCAGGGAAGCCTGCTTAAGAGGAAATTAGCAATGGTCCTAGCAGGAGGTCCAATAGGGGTTCACATGTGGTCAACTTTCTGAATTAATTTCCTGTTATAACAAAAGTGGAAAAATTTGAAATGTGAAGGAAATATTGGGTAAAGCTGGAATACAGGCCTATATTTAGGTTGTGTTTATGGTTTTGGATATTGTAAATCTAGATATTCTGAAAAACACTTACAATAACTCCTGTGTTCTGAATGTTTGTGTCTCCCCAAAATCCATATGTTGAAATTTAATAACTACGGTGATGATATTACTAGATGGGACCTTTTGGAAATGATTGAGTGGGACCTATGGGCCCATATAAAAGCAATCACAGAGAGCTAGCTACTTTCTTCCATCATGTGAGGACACAGCAAAAAAGTGCTCTCTATAAGCCAGAATGAAAGCCTTCACCAGATACTGAATCTGTTGGCACCTCAATCTTGGACTTCCCAGCCTCCAGAACTGTGAAAAATAAATTTTTGTTGTTTATAAGCTACCCAGTCTAAGGTATTTTGTTATAGCAGCCCACACCAACTAAGACAGTAATAAAACCATTAATATAAAAATCAGAATTAAGGAGCTATATATTCTACCAAAAGCTTCACACACATTATGTAATTTGATTCTCTCACAGGAGGTATTTTAATCCCCGTTTTATAGATGAAGTTATTAACTTGCCTAGGTTACCCACACAGTAAATGGTGGAGCTAAGATTCACACCCAGCTTTGATTCTAAGCCCTGTAACAATACCCAAAGAGCAAGGATCCCATCTTCCAAAAGGAAGTTGTCATTCCATCAAAGCACCCCTGGTTTGCTTCTCTTAAAACCTTAGCATGGATGTGACTTGCTTTTCTTTAGTGTAAATTCACAAGTGCATAGGCATCAAAATGGGGAACATGATATCAATGTTAACTATTAGTAACATGTTTGCAACAATCTTTTCTCATTTTGCCCTGACAATAATTACATTAAGGTGGGTGGTATTAACTCCATTTACATGATAAGGTAATCATAATTGTGACTTCCTTAAAAACCACAAACCTGAGACTAGATCCTAGGTCTTCAGCTCTCACATCTTTTAAACTTAGCTACCCCTGGCCTTCTTGTATTTATTTAAAAATGTACCAATGGTCCATTGCATAACAGTGAAAGATGCAAAGATTTCCAGATGCTTCAAATAAACTTGTCCAAATTTCCTAATGTGATAAGGAAGATGATTCTATTAAGACATACTTACCATGGGGTGGAAGTACTGTGTTAGAGATGAACACCTGGCATGATGGAGGAAAGGGAATAGGTATTTGTTAAACAAATGTAATATACGGTCCTTTTATTTCCCTAAATTCTGTATTGTAGGTAAGTATTTTCATCTCTTATATATAAGTGAGGTGGAAGCAAGGATGCTGAGGATGTTGTTAAATGGCAAAAAGCTGGTTAGTATAGGAGGTGGGCTTCAAACTCAGGTCTTCCTGGCGTCAAGGTTCATGTTCTTTCTACAAAACCAACACAATAATCTGAATCTGTGATGACTGTGTTTATTAAACTTGAAATAATAACATTTATTTTACTAGCCACTTTACATGTATTAACTAATTAAATGAGCTAATTAAATATTAACTTATTAAATTAAATAAGAATCTTAGGAGTTAGGTACTATTACTATATCTGATTTACTGATAAGAAATCCAAGCTACAGAGTGTTAACTAACTAGACAAAAACATCATGGCCAGTAACTGCCAGGCTGACATTCACATTCATGTAATTTGGGTGCAATGCGTGATCTCGGCTCACTGCAACCTCTGCCTCCCAGTTCAAGCAATTCTTCTGCCTCAGCCTCCCAAGTAGCTGGGACTACAGGTGTGCGCCACCACAACTGGCTATTTTTTTTTTTTCCCAAACAGAGTCTCATTCTGTCACCCAGGCTGGAGTGAAGTGGCTCAATTTTGGCTCACTACAAACTCTACCTCCCGGGTTCAAGTGATTCTCCTGCCTCAGCCTCCTGAGTAGCTGGGATTACAGGCATGTACCACCATGCCTGGCTAGTTTTTGCATTTTTAGTAAAGATGGGGTTTCACCATGTAGGTCAGGCTGGTCTCAAACTCCTGACCTTGTAATCCGCCCGCCTCAGCCTCCCAAAGTGCTGGGATTACAGGCATGAGCCATTGCACCCGGCAACTTTTAGTAGAGATGGGGTGTCACCATATTGAGCAGGCTGGTCTCAAACTCCTGACCTCGTGATCCAATTGCCTTGGCCTCCCAAATTGCTGGGATTACAGGCATGAGCCACCGTGCCTGGCCTGCCTGTGCTCTTAACCACTGTGTCATCATATATGGTTTAACCTGTAAGAATAAGCTTACTGTGGCATAAAGTTTTCAAAGATAGCCTGGAGAAATGCTAGGGACAGATATGGATAGAGGATAGAGGCATAGAGATCAATCAATTTGCCTGCAAGCTTCATGAAAAATTGCAAATCTCATGATCGAATGATTGGGAGGGCTCAGATTACAAAAAGCCATGCATCCCATGAAATGTGACCTTTCTGAGTTTTAGTTAGGGGAAGAACATGCATCCCTTTTGCATTTTTGACAGTTATTTCTGGCAAAGAAAGTGGTAAAATTGGATCTGTGCAATAGTTCAAGGTAGAATTTATTGGGATATTGTTCTTACAGCAGCTTAGCTTCCCTCTCCTCATGTCCCCTCTGTCTTTTTCTTTTTTTTTTTGAGACGGAGTCTCGCTCTGCCGCCCAGGCTGGAGTGCAGTGGCCCGATCTCAGCTCACTGCAAGCTCCGCCTCCCGGGTTCACGCCATTCTCCTGCCTCAGCCTCCCGAGTAGTTGGGACTACAGGCGCCCGCCACCGCGCCCGGCTATTTTTTTGTATTTTTTTAGTAGAGACGGGGTTTCACCGTGTTAGCCAGGATGGTCTCGATCTCCTGACCTCGTGATCCACCCGTCTCGGCCTCCCAAAGTGCTGGGATTACAGGCTTGAGCCACCGCGCCCGGCCGCTCTGTCTTTTTCAAGCATACACCTTATTGAGCACACACTAGTCAGAAGTCACTGTCATCCCACCTATTGGCCAAGGAAAGCGAGAATTGTTTTAGTCTAAAATCTTCATCACTGTTTTGACACTGTGTTGTCACTATAATACAGAGAGCTGGTATCTCTGTAGAGTTATCTGCTTTGATAGTTCACTCAGTTTGAGACATTTTAATTATCTCAAGGATTTTATTAGAATGCATGATCAGAATCATTATCTCTTCGATATTCAGAATGTCCATGTCATTCAAGTTATTGTTGACAATGTGAGTGACCTGAGGAGCTCATTTCTGTGCTACACATCACCTCTGCCCATATTGTTCAATATTGGTTTTCTTAATTCTTCTTGTGGCCATTCTTCTTCTTGATTAATTTGAGTAATTTGTTAATTGTTGAAAATCAGCCCTCTTGGCTGCTGGCATCTTCTTCCTGATCATTAACTAATATATTGAAGAGCCATGTTTCCTTTTCAAGGTTAGTGAGAGCACATTTATTTCTATCTCTTAGCCTTGCTCAAATCCATGACAGGACTTCAGGGCTTTTTTTTTTTTTCCAAGAGTTTCCAAGTTCAGAGTTGGTGAAGGACTTGATCAGAAGTCTTCTAGATTAGGAAATTACAAACCATCCCAGAAGGTGGGGTTTTAGACATAGCATCTAAGGCATGGGGCACTATGAATTCAGAGTGAAGTTTTTCAAGAGTATCAGTAAGGAGTAAGACTCAGAGATGACAATAAATAATAATATGAAACAATAAATCAGTAATTGACACATACTGAGTAACTAATGTAAGCAGAGGCATTTTGATGGACATTTTCATTATATTAGCTTATTTAACTCCCTATGAAGAGAATATCCTTAACTCCAAATTTTTAAAATTAGAAAACTGAGGCTCAGAGAGTATGATGTGTCTAAGCTCAATAGCTTAAAAGAGCTAGAATTTGAACACCAAACTTTAGTAGCAAAGTTTTTCTAATATAGTGATCATGAAAGAAATGCTGGCTGAAGAATGCACAGAGAGAAGAAATGTTCTTGAATAAATAGATTAATACTCGAATGATTGATAAAGTCTCAGGCATCTTCACTTAGGAGACAGGCTATGTCTTACAAATGGAAAGAAGGACATTATTTTTAGGCTTTGCTCTTGGCACTTTATGTGACTCTGAAAAATGTCACTGAGAAAACTTAAGACATACTTACTATTTTCATGTATACTGACAATGTTTAGAATAACTAGGATGTGCTGGTCTTAGCCGCTTTTTACTCTGATCATTGTCTTTGGGAATCTCAAATAGTTAGGATAGGTCAGCTGGGAGTTGCCAGTATTTACTTCAGTGCAGTAAAGTACATTTTTCTATAATTCCAGAGATCATCTGGTTCCATCTGGTCTTGAGAATGGACATCAAAGTACAATTTTTGTTGTCATGGTTCAAGGTAAGGTTCTCCATTTGCATTTTTATTATGTTCTCAAGCCTCACTTTATTGGAGTAGGCACAGTCATGTCTCAGGGCTTATGTACCACTATTTGAGACATGTGGGAAGAAGAGTGAATAGAAACAGTGAACTTATGTTTGGTACCTGTTATGTTCTAGGCACAGTACTATCTTCTTCACATATATTATTTCATTTAGTCATCCCATAAAAATCCAATGAAGCGTATATAATTCTGATTTTTTTAAGCACAAAAGTCTGATATTTAGAGACTACTTGTCACTGGTCACTCCATTCTTAAGACTTGAAACAAAGATTTGATCCCAGGTGTAGCTGACAAGTCTATTATATCACACTTAGCTTCTAGAAGGGTTTTACTGGGTCAAGTAATTTTCTTTCTTTCCTTCTTTCTCTCTCTCTTTCTCTCTCCCACTCTCTCTTTGTCTCTCCGCATTTCTTGCTGGTCTCGATCCCTCCCTCCCTCCCTCCCTTCCTTCCTTCCCTTCTTCCTTTTTCTCTCTGCTTTTTCTTTTTCTTATTTTGTTGAGTGAGAGGATGAAGGACTGAGTACTATTGACAGAAGTTTTAGATCCTTTCACTTCATTATATTTTCAGGCACCCTTTTCAAATAAATGTATATTAAAATAGCAACTTGCACAAGTGTCAGCTGATGACATCTCTCTATTTAAATGACTTTCCCAAGGAAAATTAAATTTGATGACTGTTTTTCCCCATTGTTTTGACTTGAGTTTTATGGTTTTACCTAGTCGTCAAAGGGCCCTTGTCTCAGGCACAGGGCTGGGGAGTTCAACTTGGGGGACATATTGCTTATTATTAAGACAGTGACTCTTAGAAACCATTTTATTTTTTTTGAAAAGGAGTCAGACTCAGAGAGACAAAGTATGTTTTTTTTTATTTCCAAAACGGAGTCATTAGTAACGCCTACCTAGTACTTGATTAGAAGTATTAAATAAATTAATATTTGTAAAGAATTTAGAACTGTGCCCAGCACGTGAAAACACCACAGAGTGTTTAAAAAATAAATGTAATAGCTTGTTTAAGTTAACAGAATTGGAAAGGCAGTATGGGTTTCTGAATAAATATACCTGGGTTCCAATTCCGGTTCACTTGTATGATTTTGGGCAGGTAATTTAAACTTTTAGAAGTACAGTTTGCTCAATCTTGAAAACTTGATGATTTTGACTTCATAGTATTATTGTGAGGTTGAATCAGACAACGCAGACAATGTGGGTGGCCCCTGGCAGGCCCAGCATATGGGAACCATCATCAGAGCCAATGTCAGACTCAGGAAACCTGTGCTCTGGCCAAGTCAACACTCCTTATAAATCTTGAAACATTTAAATGATTGCAAGAACAAAGATTTTATATCTGTAACATAACTTTCTTAGCAGGGTTTGGGGGTGGAATGTTGAATATATATTAAGCTAACTCAAGAAAACCTATATAACTTGAAAAAGAAATACATTCCGGATACTTTTCTTCCTGTTAGCATCATCATCAGTTAGCACATTGTCATTGTCTGAGCTTCATTAGTATTCTCCAAATATCATAAGGGTGGGTAAGCTGAGTTCTATGCTTGCATTTGGAAGAAGATATTCTAAACATAGTATTTCATTATCTTATCCTATTTTCAGTTTTTTTTTTCTTTTTTTTACTTTATCCGCTACACCAGGGGTTTTTAAACAATCTCAACTCTGATTCTAACTTAGCCATAACTAGCTGATGACCTTGGGTTAGACACCTCCAATTTTCTTTGACATTCAATGGCCTCTACTCCACTGGATTACATCTTTTAAAAAATGATGTCTGTTTTTTACTGGTTAACTTTTTATTTTAGAACAGTTTTGGATTCATAGGAAGATTGTGAAGATAGTACAAGAAGTGCCCACATACTCCTTACTCAGTTTTCCCAATTATTAACATCTTACATTAATATGGTACATTAGTTACAGTTAACAAACCAAGTACTGATACATTTTCATTCACTGAAGTCCACGTGTTCACATATTCTTAGTTTTTATTTATCCTATACCCTTCTTCTGTTCCAGGATCCCATTTATAGAATTTCATATTACATTTAGTTTTCCTGTCTTCTTAGGCAGCACTTGGCCCTGACAGTTTGTCAGACTTTGCTTGTTTTTAATAACCTTGCTAGTTTTGAGGAGTGCTGGTCAGGTATTTTGTAGCACACCTCCTAACAGATTTGTCGGATGTTTTTCTCATGATTAGACTGGGGTTATGGGCCTTTGTGCAGAAGACCACAGAGGGAAAGTGCCATTCTCATCACATTAGTATGTCTAGTGCATACCACGGTATGTGCTATAAACGTGACTCACCACTCTTGAGGTGAACCTTGATTATCTGGCTGAGATATGGCTTGTCAAGTTTCTCCACTGTAAAATGACTCTATTTTCCTGCTTTCTGTACTGTGCCTTTTGGAAGGAATTCACTATATTGCAGCCCACACTTAAGGTGTGAAGAAGTGTGTGCCACTGTCTTGAAGGTAGATTATCTACATTAATTATTTGGAATTCTTTTGCATTGTAGTTTTTCCTTCCTTCCTTCCTTCCTTCCTTCCTTCCTTCCTTCCTTCCTTCCTTCCTTCCTTCCTTCCTTCCTTCCTTCCTTCCTTCCTCCCTCCCTCCCTCCCTCCCTCCCTTCCTTTCTTCCTTCTTCCCTCCTTCCCTCCCTCCCTTCCCTTCCTTCTTCCTTTCTTTGCTGCTCATAGATATGTGTTTTATAATTGAGTTATAATTTTACTAGAGTTTTTATTGTGCTGCTTAAATTATTCTAAGGTTGGACATTGGAAGTTTATTCATTTGGCTTCTGTGTTGCTTTGACATTGTTGCTACTGTGGTGTTGCCCCTGGGTGTTACTTTTTCTAGGCAATGACTAAGCTGATAGAGCTGAGGAATATTTATGTTTAGTAATCAGTGTATATGCACATATCTTTAAATATTTTCATATGTAAAGATTGGTGTCTATATTTAGCTAAGCATGAGTGCATATGGGTGTCTCCACCTCTAATTCATTATCACATGGATTATTCTAGACTTTTCTCCTTGCTTATCTGTAACTTTTCATTCCAACAGTGAGAAACATGGTTCCTACAATTCATCATCCATTTCCTCAATTGTTCCATTCCGATATACATGATAATGGTATCAGAATTTTTAACCCATAAGCCTATGGGAAAAATCTTTATCAGCCATGATATAGTGCTTACATATAGTTTCTTTTGGCTGTAGTCTTAGATTTATACCTAAGTCTATTTTGTGTGTGCTATTGTAAATAATATTTTAAAAATTTTGAAAATGTTTAATTTTTATAGATTTAGAGGGTACAAGTGCAGTTTTGTTACATGGATATATTGTGTAGTGGCGAAGTCTGGGCTTTTTGTGTGCCCATTACCCAAATAGTGTATATTGTATCCAGTAAGTAATTTTTCATCCCTCACCACCCTCCCACCTTTTGAAGTCCCCAGTGTCTATTATTTCCTTCTGGATGTCCACATGTCCTCATTGTTTAGCTTCCACTTGTAAGTGAGAACATGTGGTATTTGACTTTCTGTTTCTGAGTTACTTCATTTAGGATAATGACATCTAGTTCCATCCATGTTGTCTCCATGTTGCCACAAAGGACACAGTTTCATTCTTTTTTACGGCTAAGTAGTATTTCATGGCAAATATATATGTTTAAAGATAAGCCTCAGTTGAAAAAGATAGTAGAACAAAGAAGAAATTAAGGTAAAGAAGATAAGATGAAGCCAGAGGAGAGGTTATTGCATAGTGTAGTGATAACATTCTTGATATTTTTTACCTTTTAGAGTTTCTGGTATTTTAGATAACATTTGGCAGTTTTCAAAGTATAAAATTTTGTGTATGTATATATATATAAAAAATATATATCATCTATTGATGGACACTTAGGTTGATTCCATGACATTGCTATTGTGAATAGTGCTGTGATAAATGTACTAGTGAAGGTGTCTTTTTTTATATAATTATTTGTTCTTCTCTGGGTAGATAACCAAGTAGTGAGATTGCTGGATCAAATGATAGTTCTGCTTTTAGCTCTTTGAGAAATATCCACACTGTTTGCCACAGAGGTTGTACTAATTTATATTCCCACCAATGGCATATGAGGGTTCCTCTTTCTCCACATCCTTGCCAGCATCTGTTATTGCATGTCTTTTTGTATAAGCCATTTTAACTGAGGTGAGATAATATTACACTGTGGTTTTAATTTTTGTTTCTCTGATGACTACTGGTGTTCAATATATTTTCTTATGTTTGTTAGACACTTGTATGTATGCTTTGAAAAATATCTGTTCAGGTCCTTTGCCCACTTTTTGATAGAGTCATTTGTTTTTCTTGTTGAGTTGTTTTAGTTTCTTGTAGATTCTGGATTATTAGTCCACTGTTGAATACATAGTTTGCAAACATTTTCTCCCATTCTGTATTTTTTTTTTTCAGTTTACTCTGTGGATTATTTATTTTGCTGTGCTTTTTAGTTTAATTAAATCCCATTTGTCTATGTGAAGGGCCAGGGACTCTGTGGCTTGTGCAGGTGAATTCAAATGTTGAATTCAATAAATTCAACATTTATTGAATATGCTGTCCTTTCTCCCCTGTATATCTTTGTCAGTTTTGTCAAAGATTAGTTAGTTGTACTTATGTGGCTGCATTTCTGGGTTCTCTATTCTGTTCCACTGGTCTATAGGTCTATTTTTATACCAGTAACACGCTGTTTTGGCTTCTAGATCCTTGTAGTATAATTTGAAGTTGTTCTTTTTGCTTAAGATTGTTTTGGCTATTTGGACTCTTTCTTGGTCCCATATAGATTATAGAATTATTTTTTCTAATTCTGTGAAAAATGATCTTGGAAATTTGATGGGAATTACATTGAGTCTGTAGAGTGCTTTGGCCACTGTGGTCATTTTAACAATATTGATTCTTTCAATCCGTGAGCATGGAATATTTTTCCATTTGTTTGTGTTATCTATTATTTCTTTTTTAAATATAGTTTTTATTGCTGGTATATAGGAAAGCAAATGGCTTTTGTACATTAACCCAATATTCTGTGATCTTGCTATAATAAGTTATTAGTTCCAGGAGGTTCTTTCTTTATTGTTTTGGGTCAAATCTATATAGATAACCATGTCATCTGTGAATAAAGACAGTCTGATGTTTTCCTTTCCAATCTGGATATCATTTACTTCCTTTTCTCATTTTATTGTACAATATTTAGTACAATATCTAATAGAAGTGATGAGAACATAATCTTTGCCTTGTCTTAATCTTATGGGGGAAGAATCCAGTTTCTCACCATTAAGGATGATATGAATTACCTATTTTTTTGTAGATGCTCTTTATCAACTTGAGGAAGTTGCCTTCTATTCCTAGTTTGCTTAGAATTTTTTGTCATAAATGTGTGTCATATTTTGTTAAAGGCTATTTCATCATTTATTGATATGATCACATAATTTTTTTCTTCTTTAACATGTTGATGTGATAGATTACACTTATTTTTGAATGTTGAATCAGAATTGCCTACCTGGAATAAATCTCACTTGGCCATGATGTATAATTTTGTATATACTTTTTAAAATTCTACTAGCCAACTATGTTTTCCAGTTTTGTATTTTACTGCTCACCAATATGAATTCTGATCTGGTCAAGCAACCCCATTGTCTACTATATATCCATTTTGTTCAAATCCTACCCCTTTCTGTAAATCTGCTTTCCCTCGTCCTATCTCTTCCATCCAGCCCTTCCTTTTCTAGTTTTCAGTCTTTCTCTCTTTGGATTCCTTTAAAGGTTTGTATCTTTATGCAGCACTTGAATTTGCACTGCTTTGTAGATTTTCTGTAAATAACACTCTATGTTTTTATGTTTGTAAAATATCTCAGTTTATTACAGATAAGATTTAAGACATGTTTCTTGAATACATTAAACTCAATGAGATAACACAAAATTAAAGATAAGCCTAAGTGGATGAAGATAGTAGAACAAAGAAGAAATTAAGGGAAAGAAGATAAGATGAAGCCAGAGGAGAGGTTATTGTATAGTGTAGTGATAAAATTCTTGATTCTTTTTTTACCTTTTAGAGTTTCTGGTACCGTAGATAACATTTGGTAGTTTTCAAAGTATGCTGACACACCTTATTTTGTTGCTTAAAAAGAATAACTATGGTGTCAGTGTTTTACAATAATAATATCATTATTGTAAAAATTATTTAAATATTTAATAATAATTATTTTGGTCAGAGTAGAAAGCCTAGATTTAAGTACTGAAGGTTGTGAATAATAAAACAAAGAAAGGAATCCCAATGAATAAGAGTACAAGTTCCTTTTAACATATACTCCACTTCACAATAGGATTATAAATTTGTTGTGGGGAATGGACCATGTTTTTTCCCCCATGTTTTGCTGACTTGGTATTGAACACCTGTATGGCCAAGCATATGCACATTGATTTGAATTCCATCTCATTTTGAATTTAAGTTTGTAAACAGTGTGACAAAGTGGGTTAATGAGAATTTAATGTAGTACAATATGAACACTCAAACTTGTGTTTTGTTTTTCATGCTTTGAAGAAGTAGCTGTTCATCCTTGGGGATGAAAAATTAATTCATGCATTGTTTTAGGCTGATTTTACTCTCTCAAAAGACAAAAAAGTTATCTGATAATTTTTGGACCTAAAATATTTTATGCATTCTGGTTACCATTAAACCTCCTTATTAAAGAAAAAAATGTGGTGAAAGACAAGTAGACAGGGGTCCTGAAATTGAAAGTAAGGGCTGCTTTGCTTGGTGGATTAGGAGGAGATGAGGGGACATTCCCTGAGATTGGGAGGAATGATTGGACTTTCAGTTTCTTTGAGTTAGTGAGAACTACCCTTAAGAGTACACAGAGAAAGTCTGGGTTGTAAAAGGATAGGAGCTCAAGTCTATAGCCTGGGAAGTCATAGACAGTCTATGTGAAGGGCCAGGGACTCTGTGGCTTGTGCAGGTGAAGAGAACCAAAGTTGTTTGGTAGACTGAGTAATGGTGATGATGGTAAATGACCTGAAGAAAACAGTCCTTCCTACTTTTTGAGTAATCCTGAGAACTCCTAGCATGTTCCAAGGTCATAAAAAGTGGCCAATTAGCATAGATAATTGAGAGCTTGAATAGGACAAATTTGATTTGCAAATATAAATAAATAGGATCTTTCTTGCACTTTGAGTGTCAAGGAACAATCCATATTTATTACACCAGGGAATTGCCAAGTACTGCTGCTATAAGAAATATGTCTTTGTCTTCTGAGTAGGCAACATGGTATAATTTTTCATACTAGCTGTCTCTTATAATAACTCAGAAAATTTGTTAAAATACAGAATTATGGGCTCCACTCCAGATGCACTGAATCATAGTATTGGTGGTAGAATGGAACATGGATATCTGTATTCTTTCTTTCTGGTCAGCCCTGCACTGATCTGTGGACTGCTCGTAGAGAAATTCTGGTCAGGTGATAAGCCTTTAGGTTCAGACAAGCCAGGATTTAAATGGAAACTCAGCCACTAATTATGGACAAGTTACCTAAATTCTATACGCTACAAATCCTTTATTTGTACAAGGAGAAAAATATCTACTTTTCAGGTATATATGGGAGATTAAATGGGATACTGTATTTGCAGTTTTCATTAATATTATTTATTATATAATAATATAATATTAGCACTCAATAAATATTAGCATATTTCTCTATTCCTTAATTTTTCTTTTTTTTTTTTTTATAGATGCAATCTCACTCTGCCACTCTGTAGTGGTGCAATCTCGGCTCACTTCAACATACGCTTCCCGGGTTCAAGTGATTCTCTTGCCTCAGCCTCCTGTAGTCCCAGCCTCCTGTAGCTGGGACTACAGGTGCCCACCACCATGCCTGGTTAATTTTTGTATTTTTAGTAGAGATGGGGTTTCACCATGTTGGCCAGCTTGGCCTCGAACTCCTGACCTCAGGTGATCCACTGCCTCAGCTTTCCAAAGTGCTGAGATTATAGGCGTGAGCCACCGCGCCCAGTTATTCCTTAATTTTTCTGCTTGATTTCAGGACATCATTGGAATTTCTGAGTTATTCCACCTCTTTAGTGTCTAATACAAAGGCTCTTTTTCATCACATGAAAAAGAGCTTCATCTGTAATTGTTCTAGATTCTGACTGGCAGAATCTAGAACAAGTGCTTCATCTGTAATTGTTCTAGATTCTGACTGGCAGATCAGAATGATGAGAATGACACTTTTGAAATGGCTATGTATCCTACTCTTTGCTCTACTAGAAGTCATCTTGGAGATAGCCCAACTGAAAATGATTAAAAGATTGCTTTTTCTGAGCCTGAACCTTTTCTGACAGCCTAATATAGAATAACCTCTTTTGAGTTTTCCAGGAATGATACTGTAGACAGATTAAGCCATTAATCAGGTTTAGTCAGGAAGGAAATGTCTATTTTGATTGTGCTAATAACTAGTCCAATGATTGCAGATGGGTTGGTTCAGCGTCCAAGGATATGTAGAGTGATGGTTTTCTAAAATGGAAAGAATTTAGAATTAGAAGACTTTGGCTTAAGAATCCTTCCTTCCTTCTTCCCTCCCTCTCTCTTTCTCTGTTTCCTTCCTTCCCTTCCCTTCCCTTTCCTTCCTTCTTTCCTTCCTTCCTTCCTTCCTTCCTTCCTTCCTTCCTTCCTTCCTTCCTTCCTTCCTTCCTTCCTTCCTTCCTTCCTTCCTTCCTTCCTTTCCTTCCTTCCTTCCTTCCTTCTTTCCTCCCTCCCTCCCTCCCTCCCTCCCTTTCTTTTTTTCTTCCTTCCTTTCTTTCTCCCTTCATAGCTCCCTATTTCCCTCTCTATCTCCCTTTATTTATTTATTTTTTACTATATGGATTTGGATAATTCAAAGTATTGCCTTTAACCTCGGTTCACTTTTCTTTAGAATGAAATGGCAGCTCTTGTCTGAACTGTCTTTCAAGGAATTTTATGAGGATCACATGAGACAGATAATGTCTCATTTTATAAATTAAATTCCTATATAAGTATAAATATAGTGTTTATTTTCCATTTTTATGTCTTAGATGACTCTGGGGAGAGAATGCATAAGAAAAGAAAACAAACATTTATTGGTTTGGCTGTTTATTGACTGCTCATTTATGCAATAATTTATCATTGCAAATATTTATTGAGAAGCCACAAAAGACCATAGACTCTGAAATTATTGTACTTGTATTCTTTTATGTAATATTTACATTGGCCCTGAAAGATAGTTATTATTTTCTTTATTTAGAAATTTAAAATTCAGAAAATATGCATGAGTAGACCAAGGTCACATGGCTAGTGGCAAAGTTGAGACGCTACTTTGGGTCAGTTTGACCATAAATAAGATCAGACAGTACCTGAACATGAAGAGGAGTGATTTTTAAAAATATATTAAAACCTTGAGATGTTTTTGATGTCTTACCCAGACCCTTTGCTGAGTAATAAGGATTTTGTGCCTCTTACCACCTCTGCAATTTTCCATCTGATAAAATTAGATATTTCTTAAGCTTTATCCTAAACTGGCAAAGTCATATAGACTTACTGAAATTTGTGTTTGACAAGATGGCAATTTAAATTCTTCTGTCAGCTACAACTCATCCACCAGTCACCAAGTAGAACAAAATGTGGAGTGACTTGGAGAACAGAGTAACAATGGCATTTGTGAAACTGAGGCAACCACAAATGATTCAGTGAGTTTCTATCGTTTTCGGAAGGGCAGAGGCAGAAAAGACTAGGCTTTTAAGGCAAAACATACAGGATAATTGTGGCTACATAAATAATTGTCACTCTATGGTCTTCAAGGTGGTGAGATCACACTGTGATTTCAAAATTGCAACTTAGGTCCCAACCATAACCTGCATAACTGTAGAGTCCTCACAACTTTTCTTACTGTCTTCTTTGTCTGGTCCCCTGGATTTCTCATGGTGGGATGAGAAGGCGGGAGGTTCTCACATAGACTCATCATGTCAGGCTGGGTTTCAACTCACAATGCTTCATGGAATCTGTCTGAATTTCTACTTTCAGTGCTCCCCCTAGGTCATCATTCCTATCTTTGCTGTTTCTCAGCTCCTAAGCTCTTAACTTCAGCATGCTCTATGCTCTGACCATACCACTGTTGTAGCTTCTCTGTGTGTGGGTCACAGGACTCCTGCCACCAAGGTTCTTTCTTTTTTTCATCATCACTGAATAGATTTTTGGATGAATCCTTTCATCCAAATCTAAGCCCTCACTGATTTTGGAAGCTAAAAGAACCAAGCTGGGCTTCTTGGAATTGCTGTGGGCTGGAAGAAAAGAAAGTGAAATAATGGATTCTATCACTTAATTTGATCCAATAGATTGCACACTCTGAGAAGGATTCTGTGACTTTGCTGCTTGAGTCCCATTGTTGCCATCCTTTGGTTTATACGCAGTTCTTCTTTCATTGGCCAGAGAGGCTTGTTCAAGACTGAGTCAAGAAACAGTCTGCACACCGTGCAGAGGCAGGTGATCTCAAAGCCTTGATCTCATGGAGACAGGCAAAGATGAGCAGAGCCACCTCCAGCTGAGTGCAGTGGCAGAGTACGTAGTGGCAGAAGCCCTAATGTGGTAGAGCCCCAGCTTCTTACAGGAAAGTCTTTATTTATTATTGCCTTGCTAAGAAATGGTAAGAAGAAATTGGACTGACCTTTTGGAGCAGAATGAAGTTGTGTTATGCTTTCTGCGCACGCCTATCTTAGAGAGATACGGAGATACTTGGAGAGATTCTGAGTACAAGGTGTGGCTGATGCTGGAATCTGTTCTAATCTTGCCAATCTGTCCTATTGATGAATCTCATAAGAATCTCCATAAGTGTGTGCTCCTCTGTGTGTAGATGTAGGCCATGAGCACCTGAGCTGTGGCACTGGACTTAAAGACACCCATCTTATGTGACCATAGCAGGTTATATTAAGAGAGAATGGCTTGCTCTTTGAAACAGGACACCTTCCTCTTAAACCAACGTTAATGGTTGTGTCTCAGTCACTACTACAGAAAGGAACTGTTGAACTGCAAGACATGCTATAGATCAGAGGCAATAACAGTAGCTAAGGAGAAGATGATGTCCTGGAACACTGGACAGCCCTTATATTCTCTCTCCCCAATATGATTATGGGGTTCTTAGAGTGATCATGGGAGGGAGGAAGAGAAGGTGAAGAAAGACATTTTTGAAATAGATGCTATATCATCTCAGAGTCATTCATTGTTAATATTAAAATAATTTGCTCTCAAACTATTGAACCAAGACCTATCAAGTATTCAAGTAATTCTTCTATAGGGTCTTTGAAGTCTTTGGTTGACCTCCCTGTAATTCAACCATCTGCGACTCTATGTCAGAATCCCATTTCTGGACGCAGCTCAGATTTTCCTTCTGCCTAGAGACCTCTTAGCACCTATTAAATCAGTGGATACAAACAAAGTTAGGGAGAGGTTGCAGGTAGGGCCTTGAGGCTGTAGTTCAGGTAGGGCTTAGCAGGTAGGGCCTTGAGATTAGCTTTACAGTCAGTATTTTTGGAAACATGCATGCATACTGTATACATTTACATGTTCTTATCCATGTAATAATTCATTCAGTAAATTAAGAAAAAATGGCAGCGCTCTTATTATTATTATTATTATTTTAGCGGAGGAGACGCAGGCTAAGAAGGCCTGGATGTCTTGCATGAGGTCATGCAAGTGAATGTTGCTAAGCCAGGGTTTGAACCCAGGTCTTCTGACTCAAAACTGGTGCTGCTTCCATGACTGCAGGCTGCTTCTCAGCATCAGAACCAGCCCTTATCAAAACCATGAAGTTGATGGAGTTGTCTTTGGGCTTTCACTGTTATTCCCTGTACCTTTTACTCTCATCCAAAGCCAGAGATCCAATATATGTTTTCTGTTAAGTCTGTTGGCTCTCATATGTGATGAAATAGAAAAAAGACATAGGCTTTGGAATCAATTTTGACACAAGCAGGGTTGGCTTTATGGGCTTACAAGCCATGCACTTGCCCATGATGCTGCCCCCGAGAAATTTGTACTTGGTTTAATGCTCTGCTGTTTCTGTCTTGAAATTCTTCATAATCTGTTGAACACCAGGTCCTACATTTTTATGTTACACTGGGCTCTGTAAATGAATTCGCTGGTTCTGCTAATAAGTTTAGGACTTTGGTTACATTTCTTAATTTCTCTGGACCTCAGTTTTCACATCTGTAAATTAGAGCCAATACAGTTATCCATGTCTCAAAGTGTTCTTGGGAAGAATAAATCAGATAGAATAGCAAATTGGCTAATAAGCTTTTGTACATGCGCACAAAAGATTTGTCCTCACTAAATCTTAACCTATTTACATCTAATCTAGATGGAAACCTCTTCACTAATGCCTTACTAGGGGAGCACTAAAACATTCATTATATCTATGCAGAACTTAGTTTTGTGCAAGGGAAGATGGTTATTTAGATTTTGCTGCTGTGAGAGCAGATTAAATAACAAGGGAAAAAATTCCCTTTTCATGCACCTGTTACTAGTTTGAACAAATGTGTAGACTTGGTAAACAGGGTGATGAGGAAAACAAATGCTGCAGCAGAAACATTGACTGAGAAATCAGTCAGTTCCCATGACTCCCCAGCCAATACCAGGAGCACTCGTACTTCTCAGAGCAGCACTGAGTTTGCTCAGCTATGGTTGGCCCTGGCCCTGGCCCAGTGTAAGATGAACAATCAAAACAAAACAAAACAAACAGACAAACTAGAAAATCAATGTAAAGAAGAGAAGAGAATGCAGAAACTAAGGTCTAAAACTAAGGATGTTTTTAAAACTTTGTGTCTAGGACTGGTCTAGCTACTTCAAATATATTATTTCATTTAAACTTCCTAGAAACTCCAGGAGGTAGGTAACATTAGTAGCATTTTGTAGATGAGGAAACTAAGCTCACAGATAACTTACAACTTCAGAGTACCTCATTGAATTGACAGTGTTTAGAATACAAACTATTTGAAAAGAACAGAACTAGATGAGATAATCAAGGTTGTCTAGACACTGATGTCAAATGTATTGCATCTCATGTCTTAACTGTAATTTTTTTTTGGTAGGACTGTGCTATAGTTTGCATATTTGTGCCTTCCCAAACTCACGTTAAAATTAAATCTTCAATGTGGTGGCATTGAGAGGTGGGGCCTCTAAGAGGTGATTGAATCATGAGGACTCTGCCCTCACTAATGGATTAACCCATTCATGGATTAATGGATTTGTGGGATAATGGATTAATGGGTCATCATGGGAGGGGAATTGGTGGCTTTATTATAAGAGGAAGAGAGACCTGAGTGAGCACATTAGCATGCTAAGTCCCCTCACTATGTGATACCCTGTGCCACCTCAGGACTCTGCAGACAGTCCCCACCATCAAGAAAGCCCTCACCAGATGCGACTCCTTGGTCTTGGACTTCTCAGCCCCCATAACTATAAGAAATAAATCCTTTTTCTGTAGCTTGCATCAGTATATCCTGGAAGGCTTTTATAGTATAGGTTGCTGAGCATCACTCACAGAATTTTTGATGCAGTCGGTCTGAGATGGGGCCTGAGAATTTGCAGGTCCCTAGCTGAGGCCAATGCTGCTGTCTGGGCCCACCCTGTGAGGGCTTCCTATTGGTAACTTTCTTGACCATTGACCTGATTCCTCTTAAAATGAAATGAAATTATTCAAACATGCATTTAAAAAAATCATACAGATTTATTTATTTATTTATTTTTTTTTTTTTTGAGACAGAGTCTGGCTCTGTCACCCAGGCTGGAGTGCAGTGGCCGGATCTCAGCTCACTGCAAGCTCCGCCTCCCGGGTTCCCGCCATTCTCCTGCCTCAGCCTCCCGAGTAGCTGGGACTACAGGCGCCCGTCACCTCGCCCGGCTAGTTTTTTGTATTTTTAGTAGAGACGGGGTTTCACCGTGTTAGCCAGGATGGTCTCGATCTCCTGACCTCGTGATCCGCCCGTCTTGGCCTCCCAAAGTGCTGGGATTACAGGCTTGAGCCACCGCGCCCGGCCCAGATTTATTTTTTTTAATGTCTGTCAACAGCATGGGATTTGTCAATAAGTTCTGAAAATTGCATCAAAAATTGTTTAATTACTTCTTGTTTTGGCGGCACATGTATGAAAATTGGAATGATACAGAGAAGATTAGCATGGCCCTGGTGCAAGGATGACATGGAAATTCACGAAGCATTCGTTGTTGTTTGGAACTCTTCTGCATTGTTGGTGGGAACATAAAATGATGCAACCACTATGGAAAATACTATGGAGGTTCCCCCCAAAATTAAAAATAGAAGTATCATAAGACACAGCAATCTACTTTTGGAAATATATCCAAAATAAATTAAAGCAGGATCTTGAAGAGGTATTTGCATACCTATATTCATTGTAGCATCATTCACAATAACCAAGAGGTGGAAGTAACCTAAATGTTCGATGACAGGTGAATGGATAAAGAAATGTGGCATATACATACAATGAAATATTATTCAACTTAGAAAGAGGAAATACCATCCTTTTTTATTGTGTAGCACGTGCTACCACATGAATATATCTTGAGGATATTATAGTAAGTGAAATAAGTCAGTCACAGAAAAGACACATACTGTGTGATTCCATTCATATAAAGTATCAAAAATAGGCAAACTCATAGAAACACAAAGTAGAATGGTTGTTTCCAGGGTTTGCAGAGAGAGGAAAACTAGAGTTGGTGTTCAATGGTTATAGAGTTTCAGTTTTACAAGATGAAAAAGTTGTAGAGATCTGTTGCAAAACAATATGAATATACTTAACGCTACAGAACTATATACTTAAAAATGATGAAGAGGGTAAATTTTACACTGTGTGTATTTTATCACAATTTTAAAAATGGTTTATGTAAAGATAACACCTTCCCTGTAGGGCATAGCCAATCCTTTGTTTTAAACATGTCTAGAGAGAAGTGGAGAGGGACTCTCCTTGTGGCCACTCTAATGGGAGGCAGCTATTTATTCTAACTCCAGTCTTAGCAAGTCCCATGTTCTCTGTGGATCTTGCCTCTCCAAGGTCCTTCTCTAAAGTATGGGTGCTGGGTCCAAGTCAAATCTTCTAATCTGGCCTGTAATGTGACCTGGGTAGTAAGGATTTTTGAAAGCTCCTTGGAGCTTGAATTGTAGCCATGGCTAATAGGGCATTGGTTGGGTCAGTGATTTGTCACTTTGGGAAGTTTAAAAATGATCTTCTTGAGGGTCTTGTCAAACTATATATGCTGAAGTCTTCTCCATTCTCTTCCTCACTATCCCAGGTAATTCTGATTACCACCATCACCCCTCCCTCAACTAATATAAGAAATATAATATTAGAAAGCCTTTTGCAGAGAAAATATATTCATGAACCTCAGTTACAGGAGCTTGAGTTCATTGCCAGCTGAGTTTGTACCTCATCAGGGTCCTTATTGAGATTGGTAAGACAGTCATAGTGTAGGCTGCACATGTACACATAGCCCACCTATCCTTTTTCATCTTCAGAGTCAGTCAAAGCTTACAGGTAAAATATAGCACTGGGGCTTAAAATCAAACTGCTGAATGATAACAAAACTTTATTACTTTATTTAGAAATTAAGTTTGACAGGCTATGAATAATTTAGAAGATGATCTGAAGAACAAAGGAATAACATTTTATTATAAGTTCAACATTTGTGTGGAGTTACTTTTTTTTTTTTTTTTTTTTTTTTGAGGCGGAGTCTCGCTCTGTCACCCAGGCTGGAGTGCAGTGGCCAGATCTCGGCTCACTGCAAGCTCCGCCTCCCGGGTTCACGCCATTCTCCTGCCTCAGCCTCCCGAGTAGCTGGGACTACAGGCGCCCGCCACCTCACCCGGCTAGTTTTTTGTAATTTTTTTTAAGTAGAGACGGGGTTTCACCGTGTTAGCCAGGATGGTCTCGATCTCCTGACCTCGTGATCCGCCCGTCTCGGCCTCCCAAAGTGCTGGGATTACAGGCTTGAGCCACCGCGCCCGGCTGTGTGGAGTTATTAAGCCCTGCCAAGGGTTATTTTCCTTGACTTCCTAAAAATCAGTGGTGTCAGAGGGAACTTGAAACATCCTGGGGATTTTAGCTGTAGTGTCAGGGCATGCTTAGGATAAAATAATCCCAAGCGGAAACAATGTTCTACATACGTAGTCATTGTAAGCCAGTTTAGATACCCATGAGATCAGAAATTTGGCAGTACAGCAGACAGGGAGCTTGCCAACTTAATGCTGTTTAATATTAATTAAATTTAATATAACCCAGTTATATATTTTTCAGATATTCCCAGGCAGAATTCCAGAAAAGAAGAAATAAATCTATATTCATATGATACATAAATTATGTTATTGAAATTTATTCATAATTATACATTCACATTATGTAATATATATTATCATATCTTCTAATTTTCTGAACATTTCTAGAATAACTGAAAAGGAGGAATGGATTACCAATCAATAATTTTCATGCAATAGAAAACTTTACTTGTGTACTGATACAAGTATTATTCATACAAATACAAATTCTCTGTATACAATGAAGAAGGCTAAAATAATGCTACATGTCCTCCACAATAAACATGCAGAAGTGAGAGCAATTAAAGTTGCCCAGAATTTTGTGAGAAGATAACGTGGAGGAGGTGATTACTTGGCTGTGTTTTAAAGCATTTCTAAGACTATCCGATACTACTAGGAAACACCATTACTGAAGTGGTGCTACCTTGGAAAAGTATCCAGTAACACTTAAAGAACAAAGGATGATAACAATCTTGGTGGATATTCACTGCATCAAAACTTTGATGGCTTTCTCTTTAGGATGATGATCACATCTTACATATGCAGTAAAACTGTCATTTTTCCTTTGTCCTCTGGTACAAGTGTGTGATATTTACAACAGGGCAAGAAGTATCCAGTTTCTACTGAGTATCCCAATTTCTGTTATAGTCTTTCTAATATTTAGATGATAATTAATGAAACATATAGAAAATTAAATTTGGCTTCACAGCATTGGCTTTAATGTAGCAGACACACTGGTTGTACACACGGGAGAGAGTGGAAAATGTTGTGGCTACAGGGTCATAGAACCTGGGTCCATGATCCTTGTCATGTCCTAAAACTCACCCCACAGACCACAGATTTTGTTAGATATAAGATAGTGGATAAATCTATACTTCACAAGCTGGAATTATTAATAAATTCAGTGGGGAGTTTTGAAAATATGCAGATTCTCAAGAATGATTAGTCCACAATTTATGTATGAAGTAAGCCCTAGGAACGTGCATGTATAAAAATCGTCCAGAAGAGATTGTGGCTTCCAACCAAGATGGGATAACAGAAACTATGTTAACTCTTCTGCAGAAACTAAAAAACTAGATGAAACATATGACACAATGATTTTTAAAATGTTAAATATCAGACAACAGAAGGCAATAACTCCTGAGAGATAGAAAACAAATGAGGTGAATCCTGCAATTATCTCAGCTAACTGCTTTGAGAGAATTTCCAGGTTGTATTGCTAGTGGGAGGGATCCAGATTGAGCCTGGTGGTCTCTGCACATTGGGGAAGTCGACTTGGGAATATAAGGAAGCTGAAGTGTCTAGAGTTTACAGGGTAAAGTACCAGAGAAGAGAAAGTAGTACACAGAGAGGACTCTGAAAAACTGCAGAGTTCTCCCTCTAGTCTTCATTTGAGTACTGATTGGTTGCACACATGTAGAAAAGTATACAAGGACAAGGAAAAAGGCAACATCAACTCTTGATAAAAACTCTCAGCAAACCAGAATGAAAAAGAAAACACACTCAACTTATTAAAGGGCCTTTGTGAAAACCTATAGTTAACATTATACTTAAAAATGGAAAAATTATTTTTCTTTAAAATCAGGACCAAGAAAGGATTATCTGCTCTCATCACTTCTACTTGATGCTGTGCTGGATGTTCTAACTAGTGCAAGTAGGCAAGAAAAAGAAAAAAAGTGCATCCAGATTGAAAAGAGGTACAAACAGGAGCTGGTTCCATTCCTTCTGAAACTATTCCAATTAATAGAAAAAGCGGGAATCCTCCCTAATTCATTTTATGAGGCCAACATCATCCTGATACCAAAGCCTGGCAGAGACACAACAACAACAACAAAAAGAGAATTTTAGACCAATATACCTGATGAACATCGTTGCAGAAATCCTCAATAAAATACTGGCAAACTGAATCCAGCAGCACATCAAAAAGCATATCCACCACAATCAAATTGGCTTCATCCCTGGGATGCAAGGCTGGCTCAACATAAGCAAATCAATAAATGTAATCCAGCATATAAACAGAACCGAAGACAAAAACCACATGATTGTCTCAATCTATGCAGAAAAGGACTTCGACAAAATTCAACAGCCTTTCATGCTAAAAGCTCTCAATAAACTAGGTATTGATAGGACGTGTCTCAAAATAATAAGAGCTATTTATGACAAACCCACAGTCAATATCATACTGAATGGGTAAAAACTGGAAGCATTCCCTTTGAAAACTGGCACAAGACAGAGATACCCTCTCTTACCACTCCTATTCGACACAGTGTTGGAAGTTCTGGCAAGCGCAATTAGGAAAGAGAAAGAAATAAAGCATGTTCAATTAGCAAAAGAGGAAGTCAAATTGTCCCTGTTTGCAGATGACATGATTGCATATTTAGAAAACCCCATCGTCTCAGTCCAAAATCTCCTTAAGCTGATAAGAAACTTCAGCAAAGTCTCAGGATACAAAATCAATGGGCAAAAATCACAAGCATTCCTATACACCAATAACAGACAGAGAACCAAACCATGAGTGAACTCCCATTCACAATTGCTTCAAAGAGAATAAAATACCTAGGAATCCAACTTACAAGAGATGTGAAGGACCTCTTCAAGGAGAACTACAAACCACTGCTCAATGAAATAAAAGAGGGCACAAACAAATGGAAGAACATACCATGCTTATGAATAGGAAGAATCAATATTGTGAAAATGGCTATACTGCCCAAGGTAATTTGTAGATTCAATGCCATCCCCATCAAGCTACCAATGACTTTCTTCACGGAATTGGAAAAAAAGTACTTTAAAGTTCATATGGAACCAAAAAAGAGCCCGCATTGCCAAGACAATCCTAAGCCAAAAGAACAAAGCTGGAGGCATCATGCTACCAGACTTCAAACTATACTACAAAGCTACAGTAACCAAAACAGCATGGTACTGTTACCAAAACAGAGATACAGACCAACATAACAGAACAGAGCCCTCAGAAATAATACCACACATGTACAACCATCTGCTCTTTGACAAACCTGACAAAAACAAGAAATGGGTAAAGGATACCCTATTTAATAAATGGTCCTGGGAAAACTGGCTAGCCATATGTAGAAAGCTGAAACTGGATCCCTTCCTTACACCTTATATAAAAATCTATTCAAGATGGATTAAAGACTTAAATGTTAGACTTAAAACCATAAAAACCCTAGAAGAAAACCTAGGCAATACCATTTAGGCCATAGGCATGGGCAAGGACTTAATGACTAAAACACCAAAAGCAATGGCAATAAAAGCCAAAATTGACAAATGGGATGTAATTAAACTAAAGAACTTCTGCACAGCAAAATAAACTACCATCAGAGTGAACAGGCAACCTACAGAATGGGAGAAAATTTTTACAATCTACCCATCTGACGAAGGGCTAATATCCAGAATCTACAAAAAACTTAAACAAATTTATAAGAAAAAAAAACAAACAACCCTATCAAAATGTGGGCGAAGGATATGGACTGACACTTCTCAAAAGAAGACATTTATGCAGCCAACAGACACATGAAAAAACGCTCATCATCACTGACCATCAGGGAAATGCAAATCAAAACCACAATGAAATACCATCTCACACCAGTTAGAATGGCGATCATTAAAATGTCAGGAAACAACAGGTGCTGGAGAGGATGTGGAGAAATAGGAATGCTTTTACATTGTTGGTGGGACTGTAAACTAGTTCAACCATTGTGGAAGACAGTGTGGCGATTCCTCAAGGATCTAGAACTAGAAATACCATTTGACCCAGCCATTTCATTACTGGGTATATACCCAAAGGATTATAAATCATGCTGCTATAAAGACACACACACAAGTAGGTTTATTGTGGCACTATTCACAATAGCACAGACTTGGAACCAACCCAGATGTCCATCAATGATAGACTGGATTAAGAAAACGTGGCACATATACACCATGGAATACTATGCAGTCATAAAAAAGGATGAGTTCATGTCCTTTATAGTGACATGGATGAAGCTGGAAACCATCATTCTGAGCAAACTGTCACAAGGACAGAAAGCCAAACACCGTATGTTCTCACTTATAGGTGGGAATTGCACAATGAGAACACATGAACACAGGGTGGGGAATATCACACACTGGGACCTGTCGTGAGGTTGGGGGAAGGGGAAGGGATAGCATTAGGAGATATACCTAATGTAAATGATGAGTTAACGGGTGCAGCACACCAACATGGCACATGTATACATATGTAACAAACCTGCATGTTGTGCACATGTGCCCTAGAACTTAAAGTAAAATAAAAATAAAATAAAATAAAAAGTCTCAAATTCAATAGTAAAAAGCAACAGTCCAATCAGAAAATGGGCAAATGACAAACAGATATCTCACCAAGAAGGATATACAGATAGTAAAAAAACATGTGAAAAGATACTCAACATAATTAGCCATGGGAAAATGCAAAATAAAACCACAATGAGATATCACTACACACCAAAAAAAAAAAAAAAAAAGGAAGAAAGAAAATGGTGAGGTAAACCTGTCTCTACTTGCAGGCAGCTTCATTTTTTAAGTAGATAATCTCATGGAGTTTATGTAACAGTTATTTGAACTAATAATTAAGTTTAGCAAAGTTGCAAGATAGAAGACTAACATACAAAATTCAATTGTATTTAAATATGTTAGCAATAAATACTTGGAAATTGAAATAAATATCATTATTAACAGCATATAAACATGAAATACTTAGGAGCAGCAGGTGGGAAGAAGAATATAATAATATATTCAAGTATATAATAATATTCTTAAAATTTGCACAGCATATTCTACTAGCTCTGTAGATATTGGATGTTAGTGGTGAGTGTTGATTATTAAATGAGATAGAAGCATGCACAGAAAATGAGGAACAAAGTATGACACTTATATTGGGAATTTTGTAATGCTAGTAAAAAATATACATGGTTTTCAAGCACCCCCCTTCCTCCAAGTCATGGTTTCTTTTAGAATTTGGTATTGTAGAAACATTTCTTTCTGTGGAGAATAATGCAAGCTATGCGATTTGTTCTATTTCCATTGCTGCTGTGGCTAGCTGAAAGCTCAGAGTCAATGATGAATTATACTCTTTATAATTATAAAATACCTGTCAAGTTTATATCTGACTATATTAGCTCTGCTGCGGAAACTAAAAAACTAGACAAAACATGACACAATAATTTTTAAAACAGTAGATATCAGACAACAGAAGGCAATAACTCCTGAGAGACAGAAAACAAATGAGGTGAGCCCTGCAATTATTTCAGCTAAGCGCTTTGAGAGAATTTCCAGGTTGTGTTGTTGGTGGGAGGGATCTAGATTAAGCCTGGTGGTTTGGATGTGTATCTGATGTGTATGTATCTGATGTGTATATATCTGATGTATCTTTCCTTTGGTGCTAGTTTTTTGTTTCAGTTAAATTTCTTATAAACTGTCTATTTCTTATTGAAAAGAGAGAAAAAATAATGTATACACATTATAAATGTGTAATTGCATGTTGTATATATATTACATGTATATATGTATATTTCCATGTACATATATATGTACATAGAAAACCCTAGCTACATATTTATCCACATTCACTCAATAAACATGTAGGAACTACTGAGGCAGATTTTTAAAAAACCATATCTGGAAACTAGCCTCATTATTGTACACTCATCCAGCATTTGTGAGTGTGTGTGTGTGTGTGTGTATGTGAGTCTATTTGCGTGTCTGTGTCTACCTTGATTCCATTGAATCTCATTCTTTAGGGACATTGGGTTGAAAGAAAATCCATCCTTCTTTGGCCAAGGAGGATGAGGCGTTAGTTAATTAAATTCCTTGTAGGCGTTTTTCCTGATGCAATAATACTAAATCCAGGGATAAGTTGTCTTGGCAACTGCTTTGGCAACTGTTACTAACGTGCTTTTTAGGCTTGTGAATAAACATATTTGAGAATGTAAATCACAAGCTGAGGTTCAACAGATTTTTTTTTCTTGTTCTTCCAAAGAAACTGGACACTAATTGATAATACAGTGTACTTCCATTTGTGTTTGAATAATGCAGCAACATTTATAGCACAGTCTTTGGACGATTATATATATTATTCATGTTTTCAAAATGTAATGAAGGTGCATACTTAATATCAGTTTTCCAATTAAACTTTATAACCAAGCTCAGAGATGGTTATAGTTTTTGGCAGAGATTTTTAATTTTCTTCAAATGCTTTCTTGGGATTTACAAAACAGCTTCAAGCATAAACATGTCTAGCTTGGGGGAAAGGGAGGGGCAAAGACAATGCAAACGTGATGACATACATATGCAAAAATTATTCTGGGGATGAATCTGGCAAAAATTTGACTATAGTCCTTTTTCTCTGGTAATTTCTTTTTAATTAAAAAAATACCTTTTAGCATTCAATGCACTGAAAAAGTTGGCTAGCGAGTCAATTTGTTAACTATCAATTTTGCGGCCAGCTAATGTGCACTGATGTCCTTTCTTAACACTAAAATAATATGTACCAATAGAACTATTTTAGTGGATAATAAAGTAATCCTCACTTACAGAGGCTTCATATTGAGTTCTTTACAGAATCCTAGGGAATTAAACAATTATGCAAGAGTAAAAGGGGCCCAAGATAATTTTGTCTGAATACGTCACCTTATAGAAATGGGTATTGAGATTCAGATAAATCATAAATATCCTAAGCCTATGGTTAACTATGATCAGGCCGTGTGTTCCCCAATGTAACATCATAGCAGCCTTCTCTGAACATATTTCTGGCTAAAACAACCCCTTCATAATATTTTTTCTTCCTTATGGAGATGACATGGTATGGTTTAAAAATATGGACTTCTGGGTTATATAGATGTCGGTTTAAGTTTGGATTACTTACACTGAAAACAACAACAACAACTAACTTCCATAATCTTGATGCTCATCTAATTCTTATGATCAGGTAGTGACTTTCCTGTCTATAAAATACGTGGAGGGTTTCTACCAGTTGGAGCTTATAAAGATGACAAAGGGCTAAAAAATTCCATAGAGAGCTTCAACAGTAGACTCAATCAAGCTGAAGAAAGAATCAATGAGCTCAAAGACAGGTCATTTGAAATTACCTAGTCAGAGGAACAAAAAGGAAAAAAAAAAAAAGAGTAAAGAAAGCCTGTGGGAATTATAGGACACCATCAAGCAAAACACTAAAGATGACAAAGGAAATTTGTGAGACACTGATCCCACTCTGCCATGAGAACTTTATAAAGCGTACAACACGATTATAGTCAATAGCTCTACAGAACAAAACGTGTTTTACAATTGGTTTTCATTTAGTGCCCACCGGTGAACTGTTTCATTTTGGGTTGCTAAGGAAGAGGCTGCTGGCTTGTTCTGTCTGAATCTTTTTCTCTGTGACCCACTTTGCTCTTTTTTCATGTAGCTTATTGGGTAACAAAAACCCTGCTTCTTAGTTCTTTGTATGTCACAGTTTAAAAAGCCTGCAAGATACTACAGCTCTCTCTCTCTAGCACAATGTGCTTAGCTCTTTTTTTAAGTCCAGCACTTCTGAAGTATATGATATGTTCCTTCAAAGAGAGTCACTTACCAGGGCAATACTGTTCAATAGAACTTTGATGGAAATGTTCTGTGTCTGCACTGACCACTATGTTAGCTACTAGCCTCCTGAGCTACTATTGAGCATTTGACATATGCCTACAGTGATGGAGGAGCTGAATGTTTAATTTTACTTAATTTACATTTAAGTTTAAATAGCCATATGTGAATAGAGCCTACTATATTGTACAGTGCAGGTCTACAAGTTGAGTAGAGATATATGGGTAGCCTGGTTCTCTATCGCCCTTTCTTCCCACTTTCCTCACTTCTTTCTACTTCAAGTTTTTTGTCTACATGATAAAGTAATCTAGGCCAAATGACATTCCTAGTGTTATTATTCCAAGGAAACATATGTGCTTTTTAATGGAATCCTTTTTGGGGCAGTCTAAACTGGAAAAACAAGAATTTCAAGCTCTGTAGAATCCTGGTAGGGAAAATCCTTTGAGCTTAAAGTGGTTATCTTGTGTCCCTCAAACCACACCTGTGGATAATTATTCACTGCCAGTTTAGAACACAGGCCTAGTTGAGCATCACCATTATTATTGATGTTGATATTTCTTGATCTGCTATAGTAATATCTTACCCTCTTTAAATAATCTGATATATGTTTTAAGACAAATAGCTTTTACTATTTTATTTTCTTCTGGAGAAAGGATCTCACTCTGTTGCCCAGGCTGGAGTGCAGTGGTATGATGTCACAGCTCACTGTAGCCTTAAACTCCTGGCCTTAAGTGATCCTTCTGCCTTGTCCTCCCAAAGTGCTAGAATTACAGGCATGAGCCACCGCACTTGGATGGGACTCTGACATAGTTTGGATGTTGTCCCCCTCCAGTCTCATGTCAAAATGTAAGCCCCAATGTTGGAGGTGGGGCCTGGTGGGAGGTGATTGGATCATGAGTGTGGATTTCCCTCTTGGTACTGTCATCACAATAGTGAGTTCTCATGAGATCTGGTTGTTTAAAAGGGTGTAGCACCTCCCAACCCTCTCTCTCTTGCTCCTGTCCCAGCCATGTGATGTGCCTACTTCCACTTTGCCTTCGGCCATGATTGTAACTTTCCTGAGGCTGCCTGGAAACCAAGCAGATGCCAGCATCATCCTTCCTGTATAGCCTTCAGAACCATGAGCAAATTAAACCTCTTTTCTTTATAAATTACCCAGTCTCAGGTATTTTATTACAGCAATGCAAGAACACACTAATACAGACTGTATTCTAAAAACAGGTAACAATTTCATTTTTCCAGCTCTGCTCATCCATTTCTAGTCCCCCATTCCCATGAGTTACGTAAATACAGATAGCATCTGCACCACAATAGTTTCTTTAAATCTTGTGCTCATTCACTGCAGGAACACCACACTTCCTTCTAGTAGTACTGTAGGAAAACAAAAAGAAACAAGATGAACACCGGCATGCGTTTTCTGGGGTGTAGCCCTTAGAACGGTATCCTAGTTTCAGTACAAATTTCTCTCTTTCATGTTTGGTGTCTGGCTTGGAGATTTTTTGCGGGGAGAAATTTTTGTATCTCTGCTTCTGAAGTCAATCCTTTAACAGTATTTGTGTGTGTGTGTGTGTGTGTGTGTGTGTGTGTCTGTGGATAAGGTCTCACTATACTGCTCAGGCCAGTCTTGACTCCTGGCCTCAAGTGATCCTTCTACCCTGGCCTTCGCTTGAACATTGATATTTGAGTACATGACCTGTATCATTGAAGACCAGCTCCGTTCCATCAAGATTTGGCTTTCTAGACCCTAGCTGGCTCATCGCCCAGTCAAGTAAGAATCAAAGGTCAGAGCCTTTTTGAGAGCTGAGTACAGGGCTGTTGTCTAAAGCTGTAGTCCAATCAATTACACCCTAAAGTGGTGCCCAAATGTACCATTTAACTCACCACGATGACTGCACTGGTCCATTGCGCAATGTTGCCAACTCCTCTTAGCTGCCTAAAAGATCCTTTTTAATGCTTTTTTCTAATGGTCTGAACAGTCTGATTTTTTGTACCTTCATAAAATCCTTCACATCTAGAGTGGTGTGGCACCAAAATAATTTCTGCCCCACTGATTACTCACTGATGAGCAATTTGATCAATTAGCTGAACATTTAAAGAAAATTGTAGTGTTGATAAAGAAAACTAATCTCCACTCATTAAATTAATATTTTGGTGCTGTTTTTGAACTTCTTTCTGGGCACATTTTTTACAGCAATAAAAATTATTAGTGAGTTTTCATTATTAGCCTTCCTTGTAGATAAGGTAATTGAAGTGTAGGGAGTTTACGTAAATTCTGCAAGACTTCACAGCATATAGTGGTAGAGTTGGCACACAAAACCAGGTCTCTCTGGCCCCAGTTACACATATTTCAACTTAACACACATTTAATCCAGTTGAAAAAGCAGATGTATGTGAAGAATGTGATTCATAGATTCATACCTGATATTTAGATTCCAGGTGCCTTTACCAGTGAGTCTAATCTATTCATTATAGCCGACCTGACAAGACTTGGAAATTAAGATATTTGTCTGAATTGGTTTGTGTCTTTGAAGAAAATGTATTTCTTTAATGGTATCACAAAGTCCAATTTTTCATGAAGTAAAAATTTCTATCAGCCAATTCATCCTCATTACGAAGTTAAAAAAATGTATATGCAGCTGGGTGGGGTGGCTTATGCCTGTAATCCCAGCACTTTGGGAGGCTGAGGTGGGCAGATGACCTGAGGTTGGGAGTTCGAGACCAGTCTGACCAACATGGAGAAACCCCATCTCTACTAAAAATACAAAATTAGCTAGGCGTGGTGGCACATGCCTGTAATTCCAGCTACTCAAGAGGCTGAGGCAGGAGAATTGCTTGAACCCAGGAGGTATAGGTTGCAGTGAGCCGAAATTGCGCCATTGCACTCTAGCTGGCAGCAAGAGTGAAACTCTGCCTCAAAAAAAAAAAAAAAAAAGTGTATGCTTGTATAATATATGTATGTGGGTATTTTGTTTCCCATATACACACATATAAGTCCAGTCTTGAAATTTGATATTTGTTCCTGAATTTTTCTTTTAGGATGGAAAGGAATTTCATTTTCTGAAGATACTGATTTAAAACGTTGGTTTTCAATTTGAGTTTATCTAGCAGCTTGCCTTGTGGCTTTGACTAAGACAATTAATTCCTGGGCCCTCCAGTTGTCCACCTAAAAAATGGGAAGGAAAGCTGTATTACTGTTTTTATATATATTTTTTTCTCATGGAAGTAAAGACTTACAAGTGGATTTTTAAAAAATATATTATATTTGAAGTTCTGGGGTACATATGCAGAATGTGCATGTTACACCTATCAACCCATCACCTAGATATTAATCCCCGCATGCATTAGCTATTTTTCCTGATGCGCTTCCTCCCCCAACCTCCCTGGGAGGCCCTGGTGTGTGTTGTTCCCCTCCCTATGTCCATGTATTCTCAATGTTCAGCTCCCAATTATGCGTGAGAACATGTGGTGTTCGGTTTTCTGTTCCTGTGTTAGTTTGCTGAGGATGATGGCTTCCATTATAAGTGGATTTGACATAACCAATTCTTTGTCCTTGAGTACCTTGTCCTCTCATGGCCTCTGTCACTTGCTATTCAACAGAGATAAATCAATCCTGCTCATGTAAACTCCATACCATACCTACTGTTTATGTCTGTATCTGTAGCATCGTCTTCATGGAGCATCCAGAACTCTCTTTTCCTTATAAATATTTATTTTCCAGAAATATCAGAATATACATAACAAGGAAAACCTAAGGCCATCTGAGATATACCTGTTTTAAGGAAGCTGGTGTAAGTGTCGCTCCAGAGTGCCCACAAGGTGGCAGCGTCTCAGAACATTAGGCCAGCGGAATTACTGGGTCCTGGCCTTGGCGGTTGAACTGGGCTTCATAGCTCAGTTATACTGAGATAATAGGGTCAAGTGTCTGCCAAGTGATAGCTACTGGGAGGTCCACCAGCCTCTAGAAGTCTAGAAAACCAATTTTTGATAGTATTTTCTAAAAAGCAGTAGCAACATCACTCTTCCATTTTAGAGTACTTTATTCAGAAAAAAAAAAAAAAGCTTTCAGAATGCTTTATTTCACTTAAGAATGTAAAACCTACATTGGTGAGAAAAAAAAAAAAAAAAAAAAAGGAGGGAGTGGACTCTTCCTTATATTTTCCTGTCATTCAAAGTCATTGATTCTCAACCTCGACTTTACATTAGAATATTTTGGGGAACTTTTAAATCACTCTCTGGGATAAGGGCCCAGAGATTAATTTTTGAAAGCACTGTAAGTGATTCTAAAGGGCATTCGAGGTTGAGAATCATCTTTTCAGTTCCTCTCCGTCCATTCATTCATTCACTCACCATTTATTGCATACTTCCTCATGTCAGCTTTGAGCAAGGAAATGGTGATGATGTAAAATGAGATTCTACAATTGCCCCCAAAGACCTTGCAAGTAAGTAATTCAATTTAATGGAAGTCAATTCAGCAAACATTTATCAAGCTCCTAGAACATGACAGGTACTGTGCTAGATACTGAAACGGCAGAGATGAGAGCAATTCCAGCTGCCTAGCATTTATATTCTAGTGGACAGTGTGTACAACTTAGTATCAGATGAGGCAGAATGTGGCATTATTCATATTTTACCTTTCTATAACATTTCACAGTAACACAAAACATTTTAACCAACTTATATAACTTAAGCTATATAACCCAATAATTCTTGAGATTTGCAAGCAGCTAGCTATCATTATCTGAAGTTCAGAGAGGAGACTAACATGCTTTGCCAATATGAAGCAGAATAAGTCATCATATCCAAGCCTAGGGACTCTACGATCAGTGCTTACTGCCTCATTTATGCTAGGCGTGGGGCTCAGAAAAGAGTGGTCGATTTTGAATGCATAAGTGAAGGTATTTGTCTTACGGTATATTTGTGCATTTGTCTTGGAGATTTTATTTCTGAGTGAGTAGAGAAGATCATTTCTGTCTACATATTTCCTGAGATACTTCCTCCACCTAATCAAAGGCCTTTTCTGCTCCAGTCTTAATGTATATATTCTTTCTATATGCTCTCCTTCTAACTTTCACCAAAATGGTGAGCTCTAAAATTGCTCTGGATGTCTATTTCTGTGAAGAGAAAACTGAAAACATTTAGTTCTATCAGCAGATCTGGTTGTCATCAACTGCTGTCAATCACAGAGAGCTTTAATGAGGGGAGTGAAAATTAGTCCAAATGTATGTAAAGAAGGCATACGAGTCTTATTTTTCAGAGATCTCCATTCTTTCAGCTAATAGAGTGTGAAGCCAAATGCCATCTGGATTAGGACTGGCACATGAGATAGTTGATCATGAACATGTTTTAAGAATTAACCTCATGATAGATTTGGAGAGTTGACTCGTGAGGGAGTCAAGCATGGGTGAATATCTTCCTTGTGTGGAGAACCAAAATGATATGGGCATCCTTTAGGGTCAATAAGCATAGGAAGATATTCCCGGGTAGCTTGTAGGTTTTATATTCCCACAATAGCAGAGAATCCACTCAGTGGTTGACTTCCAGATGATTCATGGCCTCTCTATTACACAGAAGACTCTTACTAAATATCCCACCATGGCACTGTGGAATTGTCTGTCCTTTCCCTAAATGCTCGGCTTTATTAGGACTGTCAGATTTAGGTGCCATAGCGTAAGAGAAGCACGAATCAATTGGAATATATCCAGCAGAAAACATTCATATGACGAATGTGAATATCATTTTAAAGAACAATTGAGAAGCTGTGAAGTTTTAACCTAAAGCAGCAGAGACCCAGAAATGCAAATGCAAGCACAATAAAGTCAAATGTGCAAACATCTATTTGTGCAAAAGGGGGTTACGCTTGTTCTGTCCAGTTCCAGAGAGAAGGAAAATGACCAGAGATGGAAGTGACAAGGGGGAAAATTCCAGCTTATCTTGATATGGAAGAACATTAGAATTGAGCAGTAGAAGCAGTTGCTTCACAAAACCCCTGTTTTCAGAAGTGTTCAAGAACACTATGTTAAGAATGTCAAAATTCAGCAGGAAAGCCCTTCAGTCGCAAGAGTCAGCAGACCCGGGAATTTGGGAGCCAACTGAGTAATTTTTGGACCCATGAGTTAGAAGAGAATGGCCTTGGCCTTATGCCAACAGGGAATACTTTGAGGACTCCCACTGTCCCTGTTTTGGGCCCTGAAATCCTTGTGTTAGTCATTTTTCTAGTTAGCAACTCTTTGAAGGCCTCAAAGACAGATGTGATAGCAGTCCTTTATCCAGGGGCTGAGACCGATCCCTGCCTAGTCCAACAGTTAGGACTTAGGAGAGGGGACTCTGGTAGATGTGGTCCAAATTAACAAGCATGGCAAAGGCTGATATGAAGCCTGGGGAGGAGGAGGTTCTGCAACTAAGAGCTGCGGGTGCCAAGTACCCACAGCTTGGCCCTAGTTGTCACTCCTGCCATTTGGAAGCTCACCTTTAAGAAGAGATGCTGACATCTTAGCAAGGCTGCAGTGTCCGCTGCTGCTCTCGGAGCTTCGCAATGCTGCCCAAGGACGACAAGAAGAAGAAGGACGCTGGAAAGTCGGCCAAGAAAGACAAAGACCCAGTGAACAAATCTGAGGGCAAGGCCAAAAAGAAGAAGTGGTCCAAAGGCAAAGTTCGAGACAAGTTCAATAACTTAGTCTTGTTTGACAAAGCTACCTATGACAAACTCTGTAAGGAAGTTTCCAACTATAAACTTATAACCCCAGCTGTGGCCTCTGAGAGACTGAAGATTCGAGGCTCCCTGGCCAGGGCAGCCCTTCAGGAGCTCCTTAGTAAAGGACTTATCAAACTGGTTTCAAAGCACAGAGCTCAAGTAATTTACACCAGAAATACCAAGGGCGGAGATGCTCCAGCTGCTGGTAAAGATGAATGAATAGGTCCAACCAACTCTACATTTGGAAAAATAAAACTTTATTAAATAAAAAAAAAGAAGAGATGCTTATGTCTATTAGACTTTTATCATGGTGCATCTGGAAGTTTAGCTTAAAGAAATGATAACTCAGAAGTGGGAGTGGACATATGAGAAAGGCCCATTAGGTAGAAGAAGGGTTAGACTCTCTTCACCCAGCACTAGAGGAAGGAAAATCACCAAGGGTGGATATGTTGAGGGGACCAGGTTTCAGTATAATCAATAGCTGGGGGGACTTTAGAACTACTGAACAGTGGAAATTGCTGCTTTACAATAAGTCCAGTCTGTAGAGATGTTTAGGGACAGGTTTTCACTTCAAGAGGAGGAGCCATCATTCATTCATCATTCGTCCTTATTGAGTAAGAATTGAGATTAAATAAACTCTAATGTAGGAATTTGGATAAAATGTATTTTCTTGAAATTTTGTGAAACTACAGAACACTATTTATTCAACATTCCTGGATGCACTAAAAATAATAGTTCTCCACAGGTATCTATAATTCTGATTGAATTGTCTGTGCCAGAAGACACTGTTATCTCAGCTGAGGGCAGAGACTATGTATTTATTTTTCTCTGAATCCCTAGCCCATAGGACACTGCCTACTATAGAGTAGGTATACAACAAATGTTTGTTGAGTGAATGTCAAATTAATTTTGTTAATTCTATTGCTCAAACTTGGACCGAGTCCCCTCTGGGTGTAAGGTATGGCTACTCAAAATATATTGATAGCTAACATTTATCAAATTCTTGTTATTGGCTAGGTGCCAGGATTTCATACACTATCTCATTCAATCCCTATGACCAACCCTCTTAAAAAGATCAAGTAGATGCTCTCACTACACCCTTTTTACCAATAAGGAAACTGAGGCATGCAGAGACCAAGTAGCTCCCCCATGGTTACACAGAGAGTGACTCGATGATACAAGATTTAAATTTAGGTTGTGTGACTCCGAAGCCAACACAGTTCATTATTACAGTATAGTCTCAGTAAAGGAGTGATCCTTAATAGGGTAAAATATTTTAAAAATATAGCTAACAATTATTGCATGCTTTCTATATGCCAGGTCCTAAGCATTTGTCCATTTATTCCTCACATTAGCCTCACAAGGTAGGTGCTATTATTGTGCCCATTTTACAGATAACAAATCGAGTCTAGGATTTTTGGATTTGGGCTTATCAGACTGTCAAACTTATCCTCCAAATGTTATATGATCTTCTTCCATTTTTAGGGGTACTGAAGGAACAAGTATCCCCCAAAATAGAAGAAGAACAAGACACTGAAGGAGCAAGAACATTTTGGGGGATACCGAAGGAACAAATCATGACTCCTCTTCTGTGAAGTGTGTGTGTTACTTTAAGAAAATTATATTTGGATTTGACCTGTCACTGGATCTCGGCTCATCCAACACTCTGTTAGGATAGGACCATTCCAAATGCTCTTTATGCATGCCTTCTGGGTATCAATTAGCTATGAGTTCAGAGGCAGGTTAGAGGTGACAAGGAAACTCACAAAGAACTGAAAAATTAGGATCAAATGGAGATGGGTTCGGGCGAGGCTCACTATTGCATTAGCTATAGGAATAGCTAATAAAGTCCCATATTTGGAGGTCACTTAACCTCTGCATAGCCTAGTTTCACCATCTATAAAATGGAGTAGCAGGAGTAATTATACCCCTTCCTTCTTATCCATTTTCTAATTAAAACTTGTAACTTTTTAAATGGGAAGAATCAGGTGTATTATAAGACAAATGGAATTAGGTGGAGAAAAACTCGTGCAAGCCTCATTTTGTGATGTAGCCTAACTTTGCTTTATGAAACTAAGTCTACCTCAAAAGGGCATTGAAGCCTCAGAATCCCACAAAATATGGCCCCTGACTCAGAGCTGGAAGAACTCAACCAGATAGATGGGCAGACTTAGATTGTCTTGGGTCTGGAGCTTATACAAATTTTGGACCCTCTTT
Organism: Theropithecus gelada; assembly: GCF_003255815.1. Classification (NCBI taxonomy): domain Eukaryota; kingdom Metazoa; phylum Chordata; class Mammalia; order Primates; family Cercopithecidae; genus Theropithecus; species Theropithecus gelada. The sequence goes on from NC_037676.1 coordinate 128,216,183, forward strand.
AGGTAAAAGAATACAAAATTAGACACAAATGAGATTTTGTCACAGATTTTTAATGTGGATTAAATTAAGTCACATAAGAGGTAATTCACTCCTTTTAAAATACCTTCATCTAATCAAAATCAATCATACTTCTGAAATGATTCCTGATCTCATACATTAAGTTGAAATCAAAGGCTGTGGATCACGTTATAATATAACGAGCTTGGCTTTGTGGAAAGAGGCATAGCTTCACTCTTCCCCCATTGGTTTTATATATTTGAGGTCAAAAGCCTTCTTGCTGAGAAAAAGAGAAAAGGGCTGATAAGTGCAAGAGTGCATGTGTGCCTGCAACAGCAGTTTGGTGCAGGGAGTTCTGGAGGACAGCCAGGATGTGAGCCATGGCAGAAAATCAGGAGGAAGCTTGGCGTTCACCACATTAACCTTAGGCATCACCTGGGCAAGTCACTCATCAAGAAAACAATCTACCTCTCTTGGCCTAGGAATCTCTCTTGAGTGCTTCTAGGCTGCGAGTGTCAAATGGTTCTTTAGAGATGCTGAGCAGAAGAGGATTTTCCATTTCACCTTTTGGCCTTCCCTTCTACCTCTTTCAATGAGGACTTGTGCTGCCTCCTGCCGGAGTGTTGTAAGGAAGATTAATTAGCTAATATCGGTTAAGGGCCTTTGATGATGACTGCTAAGTGTTTGCACCATGTAATTGCCATTTTTTCCAAGGAAATACCCATATAGTTACTAATTAGGCATTGTTGGAGCACCTCATGCCCTATTATTTTACAGTTGTCTTGTAATTAACTGGCATCAGTTCCATTTCAAATGACATTTATTGCCCATTTCCCTGGTTTAATTTTTGGAAATTTTATGGGAAGCCTGGGCATTGTTTCTTATTCACTGCAACTTGAATAATTAACAAGGTAAATATGGCTTTGGGTGGTGATATTGTCAACAACAAGAGTTCTTTAGAGATTTTAATTAAGAACACTACTGCTGTACTTTATGTGAAAGTTTATTATGGTGTCTAAGCACTCTAAGCTCTCCTCCATTGTGGATTGTGGCTCATGTCTGAGTGTTTGTGCCTGTGTGTGTGTGTGTGCGCGCACGTGCTTGTGTGAATGTGTAATTTTTATGACAAATTATGTAACATGAGATATGAGAACAAAGTCCTCCTTTGGCTTACCCTTCTCAAAGGCACAAACTGGAGAAGCTGATTAATTAATTTTTTTGCCATTTTCTTGCTATAACCTAGAGACTTGAATTAACTCAAATCAAACATCACTTGTTAAATACTATAGTATCAGTTATTGGACTAGATGTGTTTCATGATTTCTTTAATCTTTACAACAAGTCAATGAGGTCTCTCACAATGACAAGATGAAGATTCAGAGAGGTTAAGTAAGATGTCCAGAGCCACAAAGGTAGTAATAGATAAAGATAGAGCTCAAATTCAAGTCAGCCACACACTGAAGCCTGGGCCCTTTCCGCGCTCTCTCTCAAGAAAAATTACTGAGCTTTCTACTTGGAAGTGAGTCTAGGTCACTCCAAAGGCCAACTCGTGCCTTTTCCAGGAAGTCTTGAATGATCATTTATGTAAGTGCATCTTCTCACCTCTACTCTGATATTACTTTCTATTGCTTTTCATAGTTTGACTTTTATTTAAGCTGTGTGCCAGTGGGAAGGACAATATAATGTGACACTTAGAAAAGCATGGAATTTGGAGACAACTGGAATGTATTCCTTATTCTGCCTTTTCCTATCTGAGTCATTTTGGACAAAATTCAGCACAGCTTAAGATGCATGTTGTTGATGTGAAGATGAAAGGAGAGCATGTGTGGAAAGTTCTCAGAATGTGTCATGGTACATGGGAAGCACACAATATATGGTGGCTAGTTGGATGGATAAAAACAGCATAAATGAAGGAATAAATGGCAGTGACCTTTGCTTGTTTATAGGATCACCTCTTCAACATTGCACTCTGTGTCAGTTCAAAATGTAATTTTAAAAATATAAAAATGAATCTCATAAAGACTTGAGGAAGTCAAGTATATCTGACTGAGTTCCAGACTGCCCCACTGTAGTAGAAAAACCTGACTAAATCACACTAATTATAATGGTGTATACAACTTCTTAAAAATAATGGCCACTAAGACCAGAATATGTTGATTATTAACGAGCTGAAATATGGGATCTATTGTGTTGTGAGTTCCTCCAATCTATTTCAGAATGAAATAGAACAATGGAGGCCAATAGGAGACCTGGACTTGAAATCACAGGGTTCTTATCAGAATTTCAATTCCAATTCTACCATGTGTAATTATCTATGTGACCTCTATACACAATAAGCAGTAAATTTCATGGAACTACCGAGACTCCAGGAAGCCGACTCTGAATTGGAAATATATTTGTGTAAAGTTTATTGGGGGTGTTTTCTGGAGCAGCATATGTCAGGGGGTCAGAGAAGCAGGATTGGGTCATACTGGTTGCAGGTGACTTCCCAGGCATTTCTGGAGTTGGAATAACCCTTCAGGGCCGAATTGAAGAAGGAATGCCAAGACTTTGAAGCCTTGCAGACTGTCCCCAGGAGAAGGGTGTAGCATTAGACAGAGGAGCTCTCTTTGGCCAAGAGAGGACATTTCCTGAGAAGAAACATGGCTGTGAGATATCAACAACCCATAATTCCAGCAGCTGTGGGCATGAGTTTCTCAGTTCTGGAATCTGAGTGCAGCACCACAGCATCCACTACAGTGGTGAAAGAAGCATTGGAACTCAGGAAACCTGACCCCTCATGACTTCATTGTAATTTCTTTCCTTGAAACTCAATGACTATTATCATTTTCACTTCACAGTTCAAAATATAGAACCTCAGAGTTAAGTAACTTACCTAACATGCCAGAGATTGTAGGTACCATGATATACCACTAAAGTCCATGCACATTCCCTAGGACCATACATCTGCCTACTTTGATAGCAAATGAAAAGTCACTCAATAGATTGCTAAATTGTTCAGCATTTAATCATTTGCTAAATCTCAGAAGATGCAAGGGGATTATGTGTGTATGTACTTGCACGCAATGTTTTAGAACAGGCAGATAGATATTAGCTGCTTCCCCCTGGAGGGTGGAAACACTCAAGACTTCAGAGGAGTAGCAGCAGAAAACCATTACAACACACTTCATATCAAGCAGATTTTGCGAGTCAAGTAATTGCTTGTAAACATAACACCATGCAATAAACCCAATATATATTATTTGGACTTCATAAAATAATTCCATATTATTTCTGTAAGTAATTTTTTGTATATCTCTGATGTTATGATGTACTCACTAGGGATATGGAGGTAAATGGAGCTTATAGATTGGTGATAGAGTTGTGTTGGATTTGGACTTGAATATTGCAAGAGGTTTCTGCAGATGTGGTCACCCAGAGAATATTATAAACAGACAGATAATAGTCTTAAAACTTAACCCACTCCATCATTGCAAATCTGAGATAAAAGGAGAGGAAGGAGGGAGGGGATTTACTGAAAGCAATAACTTATTTGCTCCAGCCTGGAAAATGTCCTACAACCTATGGAGCTGTACTAATGTGTGAATGGGCCTCAACATCAGTGCAAATCCCTGCAGGGTTAGTTGGTATAATCATTAGCCTACCCACTCACAGGATGCCAGCTTCTGGGCATCAGGAGCTCATGGAGGCACAGTAGCACCATGAGACTTGTCTTCAAAACAGGACTGGTCCATGCATCCACTTCTTCCTCCTCATAGACCCCATCTGCTGTGGGAAGTTAGGGCTTCACTCTGAGATTCTGTATTTTCAACTGTAAAGTGAAAATGATAATAGTCATTAAGTCTAACCATCTCCATTTTCTTAATATTTGCTCTCATTAGCCTGGGCCACCTCAGGATCTGTGTGTCTGCCTAAAGGCACAAACAGTTCTCCCAGGCCTCTCCCAACTAAAATGTGAGAGCAGAGTCCAGCAGGACACTGCATTTGCAAGTAGAGTGACATGGACATGAGTCATGATTCTATCACTTTGTAACCAGTAGGCTACTCAGTTTCTCTGGAGTTTGATTTCTTCATCTGCAAAATGAGGTTGGATGAGGGATAATAACCATTCACAATTGTGAGGAGCAAATGAGAATATTTGTGTTTTTAGAAGGAATTATATAAAAGTTCCATATAAATAATGATGTTGAGCTGGAGGGCTCTGCAGATGCATTTAGCCTGGGAAGAAGAAGATAAGCCTTTACTTGGAGGACAAGGCAGAATCACAGCTGCTGAATTTGTTCTGAAATGAATACAAGACACCTTTGTGAGCCACACTGACAAATTAGTCTGCCCCACTCCTCACGTGCTGGCTGTCAACTTGTGCCCCACTGCATCCTGTTCCCCATGTTCAAATTCAATGAAGGTCAGAGCAAACAGTCACCCATTGCAATTCTAGAAATCTGTTTTCTCCTATCCATTGCACATCTCAACCCATCACATTAGAATAACACAGTCAGATGCAATTAGCCTCAGACTATTCAATTACCCAATGGGTTTCCATATGTCATTAAGCATCGTCCTTGTGAGATCACAAGGGTGCTGCACACACAGAATGGTCATTTCTTCTACTTTGCACTTTCAGCAAATAAGACTTGAAGTCAGCTTGTCATGATAGTCTTGATTTAACATATCTAATTCCAGTAATTTAGAACTTTCATTGTATCTGAAAATGCTCAGGACCCATCACTGAGTGTCTATTTTGATTTCCCTGGAGGTTGAGAGGAGATGCCTTTCCAGGCTTCTGAGAAAACACATCCTTCTTGGGCCTTCATTTTCTTGCACAGGCTATTCTTCTTGCTATCAATATGTTTCCTTCTTATCTTAATTGGCAAATTCAGAACACAAGCTTCAAATTAGCCTCATGTGGAACTCACCTGTGCGTAAAGGTTTTCCTGAAGTTTGCAAAAGCAGAGAAAGTCACAGTCATGCCCCTTGTTCAAAACCCTTCTAAGCACATCAGCTCCAATTTCCAATTCTGCAGTTATTTGTTTAACTATATCCCTTTCCTGTAGACTGTGAAGTCCTTGAAGAATGGCACTGTACTTTGTTCATCTTTTTGATTCAGAACACTTAGTGTGAAATGAGCCTGAAATTATAAATTGAATAGATGAATAAATATACATGAATATAAAAATAGATACTGTTTTCAAATGTTTATTTTCAACAGAAATATTGAACTCATTGTCTTTTTGTGAGGTGACATTCATTTTTTGAACACCATGCAAAATTATGCTGGCTATTTTCCAAGGAATAAAACAATGGAAAATTATACCAGAAAGATGAGATTTCTTCACTTCCTCCTTTCTCCACTGTGGGTAAGTTTATGATTTTTTTTTTTTATTTCTGCGTTAGCTATGGGCTGCTATAACATGCATAATTATTTAGTGGACTACTAGACTTAATGATAAGGTCTGTCTGATATGCAGAATGATGTCTTGGAACTGTCACAGCTGAGTTGGGAGAAAGATATAGCTCAAGATGAATGGCTGAATTCAGATTAAATCATCACTCTTTGGGCATCTACTAAAGTTGGATATGGTCCTGAAAACATGACCTACATTATCTTAATAGCCAATTGACGCTAGCACTGCCGTAGTGCAGGTGTAGAAAGGGAGGCCCACAGAAGTGATTTAATTTGCTAGAGATGACCCAGCTATTAAGCATATGCTGAGTCCAGATGTCTAGTTTCACACAGACTGGGAATGGGCTAGGATTCAGAGAGGACATGGGAGTGCTTAGCTAGTGGATGTGTCTCCAAGATAGCCAAGTCCGTGCCAACCCTGAGGTTCTGTGATCTGTGTGGCTTGGTGATGACCTCTACTGGCTAAACTTCCTGGGCTGGCAAAATGCAGTGAGGTTGGAGATGGGGGGGAAGAAGGGCAAAGGATCTAAGTTTGAGTATTAGTCCAGTCACCTATTGGATGCATTGGGTATTTCTTGCTTAATGCCACTGTTCTGCCTGTGTCCTTCCATGGCTCCCCAGTGCTCTTTGCACAGAGATCATGACTCTGTCAGTTGCTGCATGGCCTGCCTCTCCTTCCCACTCCAGCCTCAACTCATTCCATACCCTGCTCCCTGCCTTGGGGCTGGGCATACCAGGAGGCTTCAGAGCCTGTTCTCTCTTGCCTTTGCAAGTGCTGTTTATTCTGCCTAGAATTCTCTTCTCATCTCTCTTGTGCCACCTGAAATAAAGCCTTTTCATCTTTTAGCTCTCAACCCAATCGTTTCTCAAGGCAAGCCCTTCTGCTGCCCCAGGGCCAGCTCACCTTCCGCTGTGAGTCCCCGTCTTCCTTTCCTTCAGAGTACCTCACTTGCTTTGCAGGTAGCATTCGCTAATGGATTCGGTAATTAATATTGGTCTTTCCTTTTAGACTGGAATCTCCATAAGAGCAGGGACAGCGTAGCGTGGCTGGCACAGATCGTGTTGTCTACTCACAGGCAGCTACTATCTAAACATTTGCTTGCCCTCTCCGAATCCCAGATAGCCTCCATTCTGTGTGAAACGAGATTATGGTGGTTGGCAAATCAAAATTTGTGATTCACTTTCAAAAAACTATTTGCCATTTCTTCAGAGTACAAACTCTAATTGGTCATAGTGAATGAATGGAGAAGGAAGGAGTAGACACAACTGGTCTTATCATTGCTTAGCTGTCTGTAAGACTTGACAGACTGGATTAAGAAAATGTGGCACATATACACCATGGAATACTATGCAGCCATAAAAAAGGATGAGTTTGTGTCCTTTTTAGGGACATGGATGCAGCTGGAAACCATCATTCTCAGCAAACTATCACAAGAACAGAAAACCAAACACCGCATGTTCTCACTCATAGGTGGGAACTGAACAATGAGATCACTTGGACTCGGGAAGGGGAACATCACACACCGGGGCCTATCATGGGGAGTGGGGAGTGGGGAGGGATTGCATTGGGAGTTATACCTGATGTAAATGATGAGTTGATGGGTGCTGACGAGTTGGTGGGTGCAGCACGCCAACATGGCACAAGTATACATATGTAACAAACCTGCACGTTACACACATGTACCCTGGAACTTAAAGTATAATAATAATAATAATAATAATAATAATAAATAAATTAAAAAAAAAAGACTTGAGCTGCAGAGTTCTTGTTATTATGTGAGTTTTTGACCTCTGGAGGAGAATTCCAGAGCTGGTCTACCTATCTAACTAGGAGCCCATGTTCATAGTAAAATCAATTCTTCATGTAGTATGGAGTTGCGGGATTGGTAAAAGCATTGACTTTGGAACCGGACTGCCGGGATTCTATCACTTATTAGCTCTGTGAATTTAAGTGACTTACTTAACCTGTCTCTGACTTAGTTTTGCCATCTGTAAAGTGGGGGCTATTACAGTATTTATGTTGTATGGTTGTTGTTAAGATTAAATAATTTATATTTATTTTACAAAGTGTTTATAATAGTTCCTGACATATAGTACATGCTATATAAGTAATTTCTATTATTTTTATTGTTTTTGGAGATGGCACATGCTATGCCTTTTCAAGTGCCAGCCCCTATAACCACTTCCTTCCTAGGCATCCTCCCATTTCCCCAGTAGCTATAGCTGTTTCTGCCTCCCTTCTAATCTGAATTGCTAAAAATTGAGGGTGTCTTACTCGTAATCTGTGTTGGCTTATGACAATATTGGTTGCTTTTTCCCTCTATTTCCCATTGCAAAGGCTTAGTTCTCCACTAGTAGGACATGGTCCTGTTGTCTCAATTATACTTGGGCTCTGCCCCAAGAAAATTTGATTGACCAGGTGCAATCAGGCAACAGGAGCAATGCTAGTGGGGGAGAGCTTGAGAAAGGTGGCTTTTGCTGGTTCATACCAGCAATGAACAGTCAATACAGTTCAGCTCCCCTGTGCTAAGTGGAGCTGCAAGTTTCAATGTGAGTCTGTGTGCTCAGTCACTCTCCCCTGATCTCTCAGTGGGCTCCTTAGCTGGCAAGCTGGCATTACACAAACAGGAATGCTAATGAAATGCCTTTCCAAGATGGGCTGCCAGGCAATTTAAACACAGAACTAGTTATTAAGGCTCTCTAATGGCATAAGAGAGTTGAGACTAAAGTCTGAGTTGGCTAAGGCAGAGAATGTTGTCTGGTATGGAAGACAGAATCCAGGCTGTACCAAGTAAGACATCAGTGACCTTAGGGAAAGTCCCTTCCTCTCTGTGGCCTTCCCCATGTGTTAAAGCAAAAAGCTCATTCATCCATTCAACACACATTTATTGAGCTTCTACTATGTTCCAGGCACTGCTGGAGAGATGAACTCTCAGATGCATTATGTTGAAATCATTTTGTGAAATACATGACTGAAAGTTCAAATATGGTGAACCTGGGGACAGGAGCAGATGGACTGCAATATCTTAATCTGTGTAATCAACACGTGGCAGAAAGCGTGGTGCATAAGATGAGCTCTGAAAATATTTGATGTTCTTTTAAAAATTCTGCTTTTGACTTTCTTACTTTCTAAAATGTTTGTATACTATTTTATTGATGTAGTTTTTCATATTGATTATTTTCTTCCTTCTATTTACTTTGGGTTTACTTTGCACTTCTTTTTCCAACCTTTGAAGGTGGAAACATGAACCACTCTTAGTCTTTTATTTTTATAAAGTTGTAAAATTTCCTCTAGCACTGCCTTAGCTGTGAATATTTTTTTATTTGCTGTATTTTTACTATGATTGTTTCAAATATTTTAATGTCCTTTGTGATTTCTTTTTCAACCTATGTGCTATTTGGAAGTGTGTTGTTTAATTTCTAAATATTTGCATATTTTATGTTTTTAGTTATTGAATTCTAATGTATTTCCTTTGTACTCAGAAATAGAGTTGGTAAGCACTGTGGTATTTCCTGCGAGCTCTCGAAGAGACTGGCTCTATATATGTACAACCTAGCTCTGGGCCAAGGATCCACTGAGATTTCCCCATCCAGCATTCTGAGGACTCTTGTCTGAATAGTGCCCTTCTCTTTGTTAATCTGCGTTGCAAATTCCAGTTTGCATTCGCAGCCCTCAACTTTAATCTCTGCCACCCCAGCTGAGCAACACTGCCGTGCTTTCCTTGCGCTCCATCTCCTCGTGACATGCAGATCCCTGAAAATTCCCTACGGCAGAAAGTTGAGAAACATTGATCTCACCACACGTGTTTGCTTTTTTGCTAGCATTGCAGTCCTCCTCCAAAAAATGCTTCACCTATTTTGTTCTGTTTCATAGTTGTTTACCTTTGTGAAGGGAGGAAGAACAGTCTAGGTAACACCCATACTCTGTTGCAGCCAAACCCAAAATATTACTTTTTAATTTAATCTTATTTAAGTTGTTAATATTGACATAACCAGGTGGGTTCTGGAAGTTTAGGTTTTAAAATGCATATTTTTAAATTTCCAAAGTGTGCTTATTTTATTTTTGCCAGGGCCATCTTTTAGGTTTTTAATGTAACTTTTCTTTGCCTATCTAATTGTGATTTATTTCTGTTTATACATTTTGAAGAAAAAATTATTAAATCATCTTTTTTGCCATTTGTGAGCTTCCATCATTTCGAGCAACTAAGTTGTGCCTGCAATTGCTATATAAAACCTCTTTCTAACAATATCTGAACAGTGCTTTTTACTTGATGTTTTTTAAAGACAACATAAAGAACTAGTTACAAATGACTAATTTAATACATAAGATCAACTGTGAATGACTTACTAATTGGTTTACTTAAGCACAATGTCATCATCTCACAGTGAAATGATATCCTGATAAATCTCTAACAGGTCGATGCCTCCCGTCTGTGCCCACTCAGGTGACAGTGAGTACTTTAGTAACATATTCTGGGTAATACTGCTCTCTTGTGCTTGATTAGATGTTCTTACTAATTCATGTCTGATTTTACACATTTTGCTGAATCTCTTCTGTGGTTCATGCTTGTCCATGCCAGGTGTGCCAAATAATTCTGTTTCAGATAAGTCACTACCTTGTATCTGTGTGGAAAGTGTAACTCCAGAGACTTCTCAAATTCTTCATTTGTAATTCCTTATAGAACACCAATTATGAACAGCTTTCATTTATTGCACTTTTACAAAAGCTATTTTTGTTTCTATTGCCTATTGCGTTCATCCATAAAAATGCTGAAATTTAAAGGACTTTTTTCCCTCCTTCAAAGTATACTCTGTAAAAATTACTTTGCTTAAGCTCTTGTTATCTGAGAATGGCTTCTCTCTATAGCAAGGAGAGGGGATTAGGCTGCTAGGGTTTGGATGAAAAAATAATACAAGTTTATGTTATCTTTTAAAAAGCCTGTTTCACTTGGTCAAAGGTTATTGATGCTATACTTAATTCCTGTGTCATATTGTAAAATAATTCCTAGATGTAATCATCTTAGGTTTTGCCTTTACTTATTTAATACTCATTTAAGATGGCAAAAATGATTTAGTAACATTTATTTTGGTTATTTGAAAGCTTTTTTTTCTTACTCATTGATTCTTTCACGTATTTCTAATAGATAAGACTGCTAGTGCAGTGAATTCTTGTAGATAAAGTATTATTCTATCTTCTATTCACTTGTATTGATTCATCCAGCGGATAGAATTTAAAATCACAAGTGCTACGATTTTAGGGAAAATAATCATCCTCCATACTCTGGAGGTTACAAAATAAACAAATTTCCAGTGCTCAAGTTGCTCAAAACATAGATAAAGGTCAGGCAAAGTTACATGTAAAATTAAATGACAACTCAAATTTTTTAAATGGAAAAAATTAAGGAAGTTTTGTAAAAAATTGATGGTTGGGCAAATAATGTAGACAGTTCATAGAAGAGACTGAAGATGGGAGTGGCTAAAAAAGCTTTTTATAGAGATTGTGTTGTCAATTGTATAACCTTTGTATACTTATTATACAGAGAAAAAACCCTTGCTGCTTAAACCCTTTGATTGTGTTTCTGTGCAAAGGTTTAGAAGGCTCTTTGTTCTTTGAAATACAACAGGCCATGCTGTCAAAGTTACCATCATATCTCCATCCTATTTAATTCACAACATCTCATCCCTCTGCTCTCTTTGTTCCAATAGAGAGCCTTGAGCTTTCTAGAGCCCCAACTTTCCACTTTCATTGTTGCCTCCTCACTCGCAAGGCTATCCAAGGTTCCCTTGAGGCCAACAACGGGATCAGCTCCATATTCTAATTCCAAACAAGCTTGCAGGCCACCATGAACTTCTATGTCCAGGTCACAAGTGCTGGGATAGGCTCCAGCCACCCATGACCCTGAACTGAAATAATCGGGTAAATAATTATCTTGTTTTTGTTAATCTTTCATATATATATATATATGAAAGACTATATGTATATATGAGAAAGATTTTTCATATATATGGAAGATTATATATATAAAATAATTTTCATATATTTTTAAAAAATATATATATATATAAAGTATATATGAGACAGAGAGAGCGAGAGAGTGCTCACATTTGTTTCAATGTTTACCATTAGAAGTGCTTTGGTTTTTGTTTAGAAGTTCGGTGATGTTTCTGCGACCAACAATATGCTGTAGGAACTTAACTTTGCTTGTATCAATGAACCTATTTTGTTATAAATCCTTTCACTTAAAGTCACAGTTTTCAAGAACCCGTGGATGACATTGAGGACTTGTTGTATTTTCAATTCATCCTCTTGTTTAATCCACATTATAGCTCCATGGAGTAGATACAGTAATTTTTATTTATATTTCACATATGAGACTCAGGTATTGAATAGGGGAAGGTATAACCCAAGACTTAGGACTTGGATTCTTAGGCTCTTTCTTTCACCCTCTACCTCATTTGGAGGTCTTAAAATTGGAAAACAAGACAAAGAGGATATAAAAGATACATCTTGTATACATCTTTTTTTTTAACATCAAAAAAATTGTCAGAAACAAAACCTTCATTTTTCAATGTGAAGGAAGTTTTTTTTTTGTGTGTGTGTGTTTGTTTTGTTTCCCCATGGTTTTGAGTTTCCCAACTTTCTTGCTTTCTCTCCTGGGCTAAAAATCCCACAAATTTCCTTCAACTGATTTCCAGCTCAATTATGCAAACTCAAGAGACTTGTGTAGCTTGAATGCATTTGAAGATAACCCTTAATTAGCGATGCTTGGGTGAAATCCTTAGGCACTGGTATCTCATTCGTTTTACTGGGGCTCTGGTATTTTACTTAAAGGATCAGAAGTGTGTAATAACAAGGTGAATTATGTGGTCATGACCTGAAACTCATTATAATCATCATAAAACTTTTGATTCTTTCCCCTCCCTTTGCCAAAGTCCTTGGAATAGGGGAATAACTTAGAATGTTAAACCACTGTGCCTCCAGATGTTTTTGACACAAATTCACTCCACAAATATTACCTATGCATGATCGTGAAGCAATGATACTTCTTTTCTTCTGTCTAGGATGTGGTTATAAGGCACTTTGTTCACTAACGTAGGACATGGATGGTTGGAGGTGTCAGAAACAGGAATGGTACCTGCCCAAGGAAGGAGGGAAAGCTGGGGTGGACAGATGGCTGGTATACCTGGGATCTGATAGGGAAGGGCTAGACAGGTGGCTGGTACAGCTGGGATCTGAGTTCAACAGAAAAGCACTGGAATCTACTCAGAGGAAATGATTGAAAAGCCTGTGGGTTAACAGCATCAGGAACAACTGTCCACAAATCATGAGGCCCCAGTTTCTGAGCTGAGTTGAAGGGCAGAGGAAAGGAAGTTAGGAAGGGCTAAAAAGAACAGGATAGTATTACAGGAGTTAGATGATTAAAACAAGAATTTAAAACAAGCTCAAGGAACATGTCAGAGATTCAGTTAACTGGAGTGGAGAATGAGATCCTGGCAGAACCAGTAACAAATATTTCTTTATTCTGTATCTATGTATTAGACGAAACCTGCTCTTATCACATCACAGGTAAGAATAAGTTTATCCATTAGATTCACAAGGGCTTTTTGAGTACTTATCATGTTTGTAGTAGGTGATGGGAATTCAGTAGATGAAACAGAAAGGCATCCTGCTCTCAGGCAGTTTATATCCTAATGGAAGGCGAGAGATAACAAACATAATAAATAGTTGAAGTTAAATAGAGACGACATTTAGTATGTAAAAGGTAATGTGTAATGTGAAAAACGGGGGTAGGGTAAACACTATTGAGAGTGCTAGGTGTTCAATCAAAATCAATGCAGACTTAGGTAAATGGAAACTTAAACAGCAGGGAGAACACTTCCATTTCAGAAATCTCAAGTGTCTCAAAATCAAACAGAAGGGGACATATCTTTTGGAGAGGGGGAGAGGTAAAACTGGCAGGGAAGTTTGTTGGGGCAAAAGGCAAGAGGGCAGTGTAAGAAGGTGGCAAAATCAGGTTGCTTCAGCAGAGAAATTGTTTTTCTTTGTGGTTGGCTGATTCTCGGAATGAGTGTTGAGGAGGATATTCTGCACCTGAGGTGCTTAGTGCTTATGTAAACTTGAGGGCAAGTCAAAACGTAGGGGCCTGCAGGGAGGGGAGAAGTCTTGCTGAAGTTCGGTCAAGCCAAAGTTCATGGGTAATGGTGAGCCCTTGGTCACCAAGGAGACTGTTTATGTGTCATGTTCAGTAGAGTGGTCCAGGAAGAGCTCATCGAGAAGGTGACATAATAGCAGAGTTGAAGTAAGTGAGAGAGCAAAGACTGGAAAGCTGTGAGGAAGCAAAACATACTTATACCAAGAGAAAGGCATTCTAGGCAGAGGGAAAGGCTAGTGCAAGTACTGAGGTGAGAGTGCAGCTGTTGTGTTTAAAGAATAGGATGACGGATTTTATTTCCCAAAGACTTCCCTGATAATATCTTCTATTCCACGTACTCCTTTGCAATGTGATGTTGCCATGTTACCATGAGGAAGTGGAGTTTATTACTCCATGCCCTCAAATTCTGGCAGGTCTGGTAACTGCTTTAACCAGTAGAATATGGTAGAAGTGTTGATGGGCCAGTTCTAAGCATAGTCTTTAACTGGCTTGGTAACTTCTACTTCCTGCCTCCTATAACACTTGCTCTTGGGACTCTGACCCTCAGAACACTGAATGCCATAGTTGCTGTGCTATGAGAAGCCCAAGGCATGTGGAAAGGCCATGGCCAGAGGCATGTAGGTACTCTGGTCCACAATCCCAGCTCAGCTCTCAGCATCAACTGTCAGTCACTGGAGTGATCAAGCTACTGTGGACGTCAGCCCATGGATCCTTCAGATGACTTGAGACTTAGCTGACACTGGACTGTAACCACACAAGAAGTCTTAAAGCACAAATGCCCAAGTTGAAGTCAGTCAATCCACAGACCCAAGAGAGAACACAACAAATCCTTTTAAGCCACTGAATTCTGGGGTGGCTTGTTATGGAACAATAGATGACTAAAATAAACGAAAAGAGGAACATGGTAGCTAGAGGAATGTGAGCAACAGGGAAATTAGCAGGAGATGAAGTCAGAGAGGACTTGGGAAGTTCAATTGGATATTTTCTTGTAACAACATTGAGTTTTGCTTTGAGTGAAAGCGAGAACTGTTCTGGGGTTATGAAAGAGGAGTGACATGATCTGACTTCCATTCTAAAAGGACCCCTCTGGCTGCCATGTGGGGAATAAACTGTGGATACTTTGGTAAAAATTCAGGTAAACAAGGTAAATAACACCTTGCTAGTATTTATGTTTCAGGTTGGACAGGTAGAGGGGTGGGAGGTGAGAAGGTGTTGCTGTCTGTAAATATTTTGAAAGTAGAGCACAACAGTATTTCCTCATGGATTGAGACATAAGAGAATGAGATTGCCAATAATGTTTCAGATACTAGAAAAGGATGTTTCCATTTTGAACTGAGATGGAGAATACTGTTGGAGGGCAGGCTCAAGGAGGCAGACCAGGGGTATATTCATTAGAAACACTGTTGGCCATCTCAGTAGAAACATCAAGTAGGCAATAGGACACCATAGCTTTGGAGCTGGCAAAGGTGTCAAGGTTGAAGGTGTAAATACAGGAGTCAGCAACACGTGGGATTTTTAAAGTCATGAACTAATGAGATCCCCTAGGGAGTGAATGTAGTTAAGAGAAGAGAAGAAGACTGACTGACCCCTAACACATTGCAGAGAAAGCAACTGGGAGAAGACAAAAAGTTGGCAAATTAGACTGAGAAGGAACAGTCAGTGACACAGGAGAAAAACCAAGACAAGGAATATTCTGGAAATCTAGCAAAGGAAGCATTTTTAGTAGGAAGAAGTCATCAACTGGATCAAAAGCATTTAGGTCAAGTAAGAAGAGAACTGAGAATTGACCCCTGTATTCAGCAATGTGTGGTCTTAGCAGAATCATCGAATTTCCTCGGTTTCTCCTCACGCACAACACAATATTTACTGAGCATTTACTACATGTCAAGTACTTCCCAGGCTTTGGGGATAGTAAACCAAATAAAATGTTCCCTCAAGGAGTTTACAACCATTCAATTGATTAAACCATATTTACTGCACAATTACTACGTGTAAGACACTGTACTAAATACTATGAGAGATATAAATATGGTGTAAGATATGTGTTTAACCTAATTGGAAACTTTAGACAGAAACACACAGACTTGTAAATTGCAGTATAAACAAAGCCAACAAGAAATGTCAAAATGAAGTATAAAGTTTCAATAAATGGCAGCATACAAGACTAAATGCTCTGTGATGAAAGGATAAGTAATCTAAATTGCAAAAATGTAGAAAAGCTTCATGAAAAGGCACACAAATAAAAAAGTGCAGGGTTGGGGAGCCTATGACATAGACATTGGAGGTCAATAAATGAGCAACTTTGAGGATAACAGAAAATGAATACAAAAAGTAAGTGAAACAACATGGGTGAACCTGAAGGACATTTTGCTAAATGAAATAAACCAGTCACAGAAGGAAAGATACAGTATGATTTGACTTACACGAATACCTAAAATAATCTCATAGAAGCAGAGAGTGGAAAGGTGGCTTCCAGGGGCTTGGAGGAGGATGAAATGGGGAGTTATTGTTCAATATACATGAAGTTTCAATTATGCAAGAAAAGTATGTTCTAGAGATTGGCTGTACAACATCATGCCTATGGTTAACGATACTGTACACTTACAAATTTGTTAAAAGGACAGGTCCTATGGTAAATGTTCTTACTGCCATAAATAACAACAAAAACTTAATAATTACGAATTTCTTAAAAAGTAAGTAGAGATACATCAAGAATGGATGGGGCCACTTGTATGACTTTGGAATTTGATCTTTTCTGTGCTATGGCAAGGGTGGAGTTTGGGGGATGAAGAGGTTTTAGACCTTTGGATGTATCATCGGGTTTCTATTTTAGGATAATTCAATCTAGTGGTGGAAGTTAAGATGGAGTGTGGATGGGGGTTGACAGGACTCAGAAATAATACCACTGACATGGGTTGCTACTTAGAATAATGTAGGTATTTTAAAGCCTTTTCAATCTCATAGAGGCTTTCCCTCTCCACTGATGGGTGTGTTCTTGTACATTTAGGGTGGGGTATGTGTGTGTTTAAAAAACATCTCTTTCTTGGCCGGGTGCGGTGGCTCAAGCCTGTAATCCCAGCACTTTGGGAGGCCGAGACGGGCGGATCACAAGGTCAGGAGATCGAGACCATCCTGGCGAACCCGGTGAAACCCCGTCTCTACTAAAAAATACAAAAAACTAGCCGGGCGAGGTGGCGGCGCCTGTAGTCCCAGCTACTCGGGAGGCTGAGGCAGGAGAATGGGGTGAACCCGGGAGGCGGAGCTTGCAGTGAGCCGAGATCCGGTCACTGCACTCCAGCCTGGGTGACAGAGCGAGACCCCGTCTCAAAAAAAAACAAAACAAAACAAAACAAAACAAAAAAACATCTCTTTCTTAATGCATTGACTTGTAGGTACTCAGTTTTTGCTGCCAGAAATGGAATCCATTCATTTCACACTCTAGCTGTCACTAGTATTTAAGAATTTAACTGCAGTGCTTGGGGTTTCCTTAGATTCTACAACAAAAAGAGCTTAATTTGTTTTAGTATTTACTTTTATCCTATTTTCTAGTGTCATAATTTTATTACTCACAAGCATTGATAAATCAGTGTCTTCTGTTATAATTTTCACCTCTCTCTCTCTCTTTCTCTCTCTCTCTCCTCTTTTAATGTAATGCTCTGAGCATGGTGCCTAGCACTTATCTCAAAAAATAATACTTTATTCTTATCTTCCCTATCTCTTTTTCAGTGTTTGGAAAAATTGTCCAGTAAATATGCCAAAGTAAGGTAGTTTTATTTTTAAGTAATTATTTACTTTTTGTATTGTTTTAAATCTCTTTTTCTTTTCCTATAACCTAGAACTCTCTCAACATTCTCTTTCATTTAAAAACATTTACAGAACACTTATTATATAGGTAACTGAAACATGAACAGGACCTACCCTCCATCCCACTGAAGGTCTCAATTTCCTAGGAGATTTGGACACTGGTTTAAATCATTGAAGATTGAATAAAATAACAAATGTTATATAAACACAACTAAATTGCTGGGTTTCTTAGTTTTTTATTCCAAATTTTATTAACATATTTCTCAGTGTTTGATAAATTGTTTAAATTCAAATGCATAAATTTCACTATTTTTTTCCAAAGTACTCTTAATATTACTGCTATTTTATCAAAAATTTATTTTATTTTATCTTTTCCTTGTTTTATTTGTGATTTTGTGTTGTTGTCTTCCTTCTCTCTTCTAATGGCTTTAAATATTTATTTAGTATGTATTTTAGTTTGACGGTGAGTTTATTGTGTTAGCATTTCCTTAGTAATAGTAATAGCATAAATTAATATTCTTTTTGCTGGGTGATTACTCAATTAATACTACTACTTTGTATTGTGTGCTTGTTTTTTTCTTTGTAAACATATCTTTGTAGGCTACAATTTATTGTGTTTTATTTTGAAATTTAGAGGAGATCTTTTTTAATAGAAACCACTACGATGTCCACAATAAATGGTTATTTCTGACACATGTTGGATTTTCCTTTTTATCTGACAAGTTTACTGTTGCTATTCCTAGAGTTCTTTTATGTTCTATTATGTATCTTATGTGTAATAGATGCTTTTAAACTCTTCCTCTTTTAAACTCATTTGAAAGATAACTGTAACTCATCTAATTTTCCTTATCCTTGAACATATTAACATTAATATGGGTTTTTAGGGTCAGTTGCAGTGGCTCATGCCTGTAATTCCAGCACTTTGGGAGGCTGAGGTGGGCAGATCACCTGAGGTCAGGAGCTCGAGACTAGCCTGGCCAATGTGGTGAAACCCTGTTTCTACTAAAAATACAAAAAAAAAAAAAAAAAAAAAAAAAATTAGCTGGGCATGGTGGTGGGTGCCTGTAGTCCCAGCTACTTGGGAGGCTGAAGCAGGAGAATTGCTTGAACCCAGGAGGCAGAAGTTGCAGTGAGGAGAGATTGTGCCACTGCACTCCAGCCTGGGTAACAGAGCAAGGCTCCATCTCAAAAAACAGAACAAAACAAAACAAAGCAACATGGGGTTTTAGGACTCTTCATATTTTCCCTCCTAAGTTTTTCTGTTTTAAAATTAGCAGAGTACTTCTACTCTTTGAGGAACAGGAATCTAGGCAGCCTCTTGGCCTACCCTCTGTTAGCAGATGATGTCAATTTTAGCAAATCTGGCTACAGGTGTTCTTACGTCCTTCCAACAACCTTAATGGACACGCCGGCTCCAGATCAATGGAAAATGGGGTTCGAAAATGGGGCTCAGTCAATGATAATTTAAACTGTTTTCCAGCTGTTCTATTTAACACCTAGAGGGCATGTTAATATCACTTCCATTCTGAGTTCCTTTTCAAGGTAAGTGTTATCTGCGGCATTGAATTTCACATTAGCCATATACTTTCACCCATAGACACAGTCCACGTGAAGGAATTCTGGAGAGACAACTGCCTGGCAGCAAAACGGACTGTGCCCTAATTTTACAAAAACTTCTTAGAGGTTACAGAGGTGAGAAAAAAAAAAAGTATGTGTTGCTAGCATGAAGGTTGGTCTAAATGTGAAGTAGCCTTGACATCTGGCAATTTGCAAAGATTTTGTACATTACAGGTACCGTAGTTCAAGGCTGGTCATAGGACCAGTGGACCAAGAAACAGGGATATGGTTTGGGGGGGCCAGGTAGATGCTCTCTAAGAGCAGTCAACTGTTATCAATTTTTTGAAAAGATCAACATCTAAGAGTAAGGCCAGGACAGTACATTTAAGAGTTAACCATGACTTTTCTCAAAAAACGTGACAAAAAAACAAGTCTGAGAAAGTACCTTTTTGTTCTCTTTGTGGTTTGGAGCTAAGAAGTGTAAATGGGTGGAGGTACGCTTGAGGTTTACATCTTCTTTTGTTTTTGCATAAAGATTTTAGTTCTTTATACTCTTGGGCACCTTTTGCTTACATACATCCAGCTCAGCTTTGCCCTGCATGGACAGCAAACCACAGCACATGAAAAGTGCCACCAAAAACAAAGTGAGGCTAATGTCACAGATATCACGAATTCCCCAAAACCTAAAAGGGATGCTTACATTTTCCTTGTCCTTTAGTCTAAAAGGTAGCTTTAGCCCAGAAGTTAATGGGACAAGTTATCTTGTCATGTCTATGAATAACAGAATAAAGTCCACAATAGAGTTTTGAAAAACTGTATAGATACAAAAAATAATAATAACCTCAGGACTATTTGTACAAAAGGGCAAACTACTGGTGTGTCAGCAGCTGTATTTCCTAATGTTACACTGTGCCTACAGTTCTAACTTGTAACTACTAAACAGGAAGGTATTTTTTCCTTTCTCTCAGTTCACTCACCTCCTGTAATTTATCTTACATTGATAGTGAGCAATTACAATCTCCGCAAAAATAAAATGATAGGCCCGTTAAATGTATGTTTTGTATAACCACAACAGAAGGAAGAATCCCTAGTTTCCCCAAGACCAAATATAATTTTATTCCAAGCTTCTCAAACTACCTGTGGGAAAAGGATAATTTTATCTTTTTTAATTTCTAATGCTGATTGTTTCATAAAATAGAATAAAAATCAATTACTACAAAAATTATTAAAAAGGCATAAAATGCAGCTCTTTTTTTATCATTAGATTCAACAGACCTGAAATTTCTTTGCCAAACGTCTATAAAAGTTTCTAAAGACTTACTCTCAATTTCAGTACTCATCTTGTCAGAGATAAACATTTGCAGACCTGCATTGGCCTGTTGATGGCCTTGGAATATAACCTTTCTACAGTTAAATATTCTGCGTGAATATTGTGATCAATATTTTTTTGAATGCCCATTAATTGAAATCTATGTATGTATGTATGTATGTATCTATCTATCTCTATCTATCTATCTATCTATCTATCTATCTATCTATCTATCTATCCATCCACCCACCTGTTTATCGTCTATCTATGATTTACCTATCCATCATCATCTATCTTTACTTTGTATATTATTGCTTACCTAGTTTGAGGTCAAATGCTTAAATGCTATGTTATTCTATTTTCTTTTCTAAATTTGTTTACTTGTGGCTACAAAAACATCTCTCACTAATGGATCCCAAACCAATTGCAAGAAAGCTGGGAAGAATGTGTGTGCTCTGTGTGTGTGTGTGTGTGTGTGTGTGTGTGTGTGTGTGTGTGATGTTGGTTATTTCTATAACAATTTACTGCAAAGTGTTAAGAACTTGTGGGAGAGTAGTCACTTGGCTCTGGTTAGTGAATGTTCTTTTTATGTTTTCTGACTGCAGATTTTTAAGTAAATAATAAAAGTCACATTAAAAAATGAATCTGTTTATATTTTAGGCTTCGTTTCCTTTATTTCTTAATATTAATCTTAAGGGTAATGTTTTGATGGCAGAAATGCTTTTGGATATTCTTGGTTATACCTCAAGGTTTTCACAATGAATAGCTTAACTGACCAATCTTTTTTCTTTTTTTAGATACTTTACTGCTGTTGATTTTTTCGTCATAGCGTTCATTTTTCAAAATTATGTTCTGCTTAGTTTGAATCTTAAATTATTTGTTACTTCTCATTTTTAAAGGTAAAGGACTTAGTTAACAATCTTTTTCAGTCCCTATGTCTTAATTCTGTTTTCTATGACCTGCAGAGACCAAAATTAGCATATCTGAGACCTACCACTCATTGTAATTGCTTTATTCTAGATTTGTGTTGATTTTCATCTAAACCCTTATCTTCTGAAAGTCTAAAAGGCAAAGTCGGAAGCTATTCATCTTCTTGTATCTTTAATATTACTTACCTTCCTCCTGGACTCACGTAAGATTATCCTTGCATTTGGAGGGAAGGGAAAAATATTTTTCTGTCTACTCTCTTCTAGATTCTCAGTTGAAGCTCTGCAACAAAAGATAGATTAATGAGCAAAGAACTAACAGAAGTTTACTAATGTGTATATCTCATATGTACATGAGAGAAACTCAGGGATAAGTAACTTAAAGGTTTGGTTAGAACTCGGACTTACAGAGCAAAGGAACAATAAATTTTTAGAGAAGTGACAAGACAGAGGAAAGGGACTTTTAACCTCTAGGAATAGTAAATTGTGGAAATGCAAATATATGAAAAACTAGTGGTAGACGAAGTGTAGTTGGTAAAGCTTATTCTGCGGATCCTTCTGGTACCATCCCATCTCCAGGCTGACAAGGATCTAAAGTTGTCTCTATGTAAAGGTGATTAACTTTCATCTTTCCTGGTACAGAGGTGAAGAGGTGCACTTTTGCAAATTTACTTGCTAATTTTAGGAAAACAGGTGGAGGGCAGAGCGCTGCTTCTTCCTTTTTTTTTTTTTTTTTTTTGGTATCTATATCTTCACAATTTTTTTACTCAAAATTATTATTATGCCAAAGTGGCATTTTTGCTACCCATGACATTTAAGGTCATAAAACTTGAAAATTAGAGGAAAATTGTTCTCTTCCAATATTGTTTCTAAGAAAAAAATCAATGGCAAATTAAAATTAACGTCCGTATGAGATTTCATATCTGGGATTTTAAAAGTAATGTGCAGTGAAAAATCACATCTCTAGTTATACAAAAATAAATGCAGATCATGGAATAAAAACAAGAGCTAAGGAATAAAGAGAAAAAGGAGATAAAAACACATATGAAAATCTCTTCTGAAACAGCACCTGGATTTGAGAAGAAAATTAAGTTGCTCTCTTGTATAGCACGGTAACTAAGACCATGGACTCTGGAGCCAGATATCTATGTTCAAATCTATCTGACACCATTAATGTAATTGTGATTGGGGTCAAATAACCTCCTTAAGTCTGAAATAAGTGGGGATATAAAGAATACCTTTCTTATGGTATCATGAGGAATAAATGATTTAATATATTTAAAGCATTTAGCATAGTGGCCGAGGAACCATAGGTATCAAGATGAATGTGACACACTTTATGTTCTTTGAGAGCTATCAGTAGCTCCTGTAAGCAAAATATAAAGCAGTGAAAGTTAAATGCTTGAAGATGGACAAATGATGGACAGATAGATGAGCATAGCAGTGTGGGTGTTAGAGTATCAATTCAATAAATAAGGAAACTGAGACCCAAAGAGTTTGTGATCTCTTGGTTAGCAAGATCACAGGCTGAGAATACAACTTCTTTTGCCATCTCCAAGGAGAGAACCAAGGAGGGAGGCTTTTTGTCCTCTGTGCAGCATAAGCTCAATTTCTTTACTTACTAGCTGCGTGGTCTTTGGGGAGTTGTTCAGCTGCCCTGAGCCTTAATTTCTGTATCTATGAAACAGAGATGATAGTAGTACTTACCTCTGAAAATTGCTGAGTATTAAATAAGATGATGTGTGTAAAGGGCTGTGCAGAGTGCCTGGTTTACAGCAAGCATTCAATAGATTTTAACCTCTATTAATAGTAACATTTTATTTCATCTCAATATTATTTGTGGAGAGTAGATTAGATACCTGGAGATACATAGTCAAGATTAGTACTATTTTTATATCAAAGTTTTGCTTCTGAATAGAGAATACAAGACAGGAGCAATCAGAAATAATAAATACGTAAATACTACAATTACAAGGCAAACTCTTCCCAGAAGAAGTAATTAATTGCAAAATGAAGTGACATGAGTTTTCCTCCTTTCCCTTTAAGCTCCCACAAGAGGCTATAAAATGCCTCAAAATATTCCAATGTATGTGCTTCAGAAAAAAAGAGAAGAAAAAAACCTGTGGACAATGCAGTTTATATAAAGTCCCTTGGGCAATTCCTGGCACCCAAAAGGTGTTCAATATAGGTTGAATTGCTTCTTTATGTAAATGTTTCTATGCCTTCTCCACAGATATCCAATATCCCCAAAGTATGTTTGTCAACCTCAAGGTCTGAGTAATGCCAAAAAAGAAAAAAAAAAGAACAAAAATACCCTGTCCGTTGTAGGGGAAAGTTATGGCATTCATTTGCACATAATTTGGATTAATAATAAAGAATCTAGAAATATATGCTTTTAAGGGCTGGTTTTAAAATGTAATAAGGCTAAGCCTCTGAAAGCTATCTTTTTTTTTTTGAAAGATGATTGTGGCCTGAATGATAATGAGTGTCACTGATAACCAAATAAGTTAGAGAACTCTTGGAAGCAAGACTTATGATGAGAAAAATCACAAGTAGTTCTAAGGTGCAGAGGTGCTATTCTGTGAGCCATTCAGTTGCTAATTCAACGTGAGTTCCCTGAGGCCTGGGGACACACAGCAACCTGTGTCAGGCCCTGGAGACAGCCCCTGAAGGGTGGGGCAGAACCCTGTTCAGGTGCCCAGGTTCCCATCAAAAGACGACACATACGCTCACAAGTCAACCAAATTACATTGTCCAAGGTCAATAAACATTCTGTAATGAGGAATTACAATGCAGAATGAGATTCAGGCCAGATGAGAGGCATAAGCAGTAACTTCTTTGAGTTATGGGGACAAGAAGGCACTGAGGAATGCAAGGACCAGGGAAGGTTTTATGGAAGAGGTGAGATCTTGAGCTGAAACTCAATGGATGCTCAGCAGCAGAAGATGCATGAAAGAGCTGAGTTGCCAGGACCATGAGAATAGTCTGCTATATAAGGTGAGCACACAAAATAATGTTCTGCACTTGGGAAACCTACTGGGGCATCTCTTAGAATTATCATGCTATGGCTTGATAAAATGTGGTAACTAGCGACCTAGACTCCTCAGGGAGGGTGATTTTAGTAGCCCCTCCAGGAAGGTCACCTACACTGACAGAGGCACTAGCCAAAGTTTCACAAGGAATCTAAAACAGTGTCAGAGAAGGGAGATGATGACCATCATTTGTGGCCTCAGCTCTAAATGCTACAACAGATTACTTTATTCCACTAAGTTTTCTGTTTATAAATTTTCTCCCAGAAATTGTGACTAACGAGAAAATGTAAGAATCTGTGACAGATGGGACAAACTTAACGTGCCCCACCTAGAGCATTTCAGGGCAGTGTTTCCAATGCTTGATTGTCTATTGGGAATAGAATAACCCAGCTCCTTTGTCTTAAGTCATGACCACCCTAGGGTATATTTTATACTTCAGAGCCTTCTGTAGAACAGGCTGCAGTTGGAGCTTCCTGAGAAATCACACGTCAGCTTGGCTTCTTCCCTTCCCTCTCCTGCTTCCTGCCTGCCTTCTTGTAAGAGAACATCCTTAATACATCATTTATACTGGGATCCCTGCATCAGGATCTGCTTCTGGACCTACAAGAAACATGCATTGGATGTGGATTGAGCAAAAGTTTAAAGGACAGAATCAGCACATTTAATTTGCTTGAGGTAACTGTTCTCATTTAGGTAGAAAAGGAGTGAATGAAAGTCTGAGAATGAGTTTGGAAATCCAGTTATTGGATGGTGTATTGCAGAAACTTAATGAAACTAAATAAATTCATAATTATTTTTTTGCCTGCCTATCAGCTGAGACAGCTTATTACACATGCAACAGCTTAGATTCAACTGAAATGCAATAGAGTTTGTGTTCTTTGTGCTACAAGAACCCATGACTTTCTACCTAAGGGCGCCCTCTGCCATGATAATATGCTTGACCTGATGTCAGGTGGGCTGAAATGCAGGGAATTAATACCCTCAGGACAGCTGTCAACTAATAGCCAATGGGAATTGTTAAATTAAATATTTCAGATGTCTTACTACTCAGGTGAGTCATCTCTGAGGCTGTTCTGCTCCATCTCCTGGAGACTGAGACCTTGTTTCCTACAATGACATTCCCCTTTAGCTTCTTTTTCTTGCCTCTCTCATTCTCCAGCCCCCTACTGATGTTTCTTGGGATCCCATTTCAAATCTATTTGCAATAATCCTGTGTCAGGGTCTACCTCTGGGGGAACCCAAATTAAACCATGCAGTTTCCACCTCAGAGCTTTCCTACTCCTTTGAGTGCCCTCTCCTGAGATACAGCATCTATAAGAGGCAATTTACCTATGGCACTACTCTGTAGTTTTGGGGTGTGCTTCTTCTGAAGTTATTCTACACTTTGTAACTCATATTTATGAATATAGTTAGTAAGGATACATACTTTTGTTTTTTAAATTGTGACTATGATCTTAACAATCTTGAGTGATATTGCAGACAATACATTTGGGATAAAGAAAACCAAGACTCATATTAAGGAAATCATAAACCATCCCAGAAGTGGTGTACAGCTGTTCTGCAAGTCACCAATTCAGGCAGTATCTATCAAGTCTTGGGCATGCTTAGGGTACTGTGTGAGAACCAATATAGTTGTGAGTGTGGATGTGACTTTGAGGAATACGTCCCATAGTCATGAAAGCAAAGAGGATGTTCACATTGGTTAATTAAAAAGGAATGAAACTGATTTCAGTATGCGGCTTGCTCAGAAGATGTCCCAAGAATTAGCTTTTAAGGAGGAATTCTCTCCTGGGTTTGAGTTAAAGAAGTCAATCCTGAAATAAGTGAATATCCAGACCCCCAGAGTGGCTGGTTACTATGTTCTAACATTCATTAGGTTTCATGAGATGTAACACAATTGATTAACATAAATCATTCTATTTCACATTCTACCTCTCAGAGTCTTCAGTTTTTGCTAATTGCTTTATGTGAGTTTGTCTTGTTTCTACAGGATTTGAGATGGGTTCTGTAAATCCAGTGTATTGTACAATTTTAAACATATACGGTGACTTCACCCACTTTTTAATTTCGCAAGAGTTTATTAAGTACTTATAGTGCTCTAGGCACTGCCTTCTGAGAACAGATGCCCACTCACTACTGCAACCCTATGTCTCCCCTTGCCATGAAAAAACAACAGAGAACACATGGTCTTGACCTGTAGGGAGCTCCTGGTCTAGCTGCAGAGACAGAAAAAGAAGGAGGAACTTGTTAAACAGTGTGGTAAGTGTTGTGACTGGAAAGGGTAGGGAATAGAGGAATTTCAACCAGACTCAGCTTCAAGGTGGTAGGGAAGGCTGGGGGCTGAAGTTGGGGCCTGGGATAAATTCAGAAGAGGTATCCTCTAAATTCTTATATACATACATTGGGACTTAGCCAGTTGGAGGGAGGGCATTGGAGGTGAAAGAAAAGGCGCAAGCAAAGTCTTAGACACGGAGAAGCTCAGGGGGTGTAGGAAAGCAGCTGGAGGTTCCGCAGAGCTGGAATGTAGAGTTGGCTAAGGGCTGGCAAGAAAAGGGGGTAACCTGGAACATGAAGGGCTTGAATATTGTGCTATGTAGCATAGGCTTTCCTTGAAGGGTAATAGGGAGAGACAAAAAAATTTTGAACAGGTTAGTAACAAAATCAGATTTTCACTTTTGTTCATTCTGGCTTCTCTGTGGAAACTAAATTGTGAGAAAAAAGAGTGGAAGGAAGGCGGCCATTTTGGAAGGTAGTACAGTAGCCTTGGAGGGATGAGGTGACACACTGATTGAGTCAGCGTGAGTGCAAATAGAGAGGTGTAGAAATGGGTGTTCACAGGGCAAGAAAGGCTATGTGTAAGAAGGTGGGGTGGGGTGGGGCAGGCAGGCATGGGAAGGAAGTGCATCACATGCAAGTAAGTGAGCTACGCTGCAAGGAGGTATGTCTCAGCCTCTTAGCCTTACTTGGGGTGGGGGGGTGGGGGTGGGAATGACCACAACCTCCTTCCTGTTTCTGGTTTTCCTGTCTGATGTTATCTCTGTGTGAAACTCTTCTAGAAGATCTTTGGTCAAGTGTGACAAGACCTACCACAAACTGTACCCTTTCATCTGCTGACAAAACCTGCTGACAAAGCAAAAAATCTACATCCTGTTCTTTGTCTCATAGCTGATTAGCTGAGATAATAACTCTGCTCTCCAAAGCTTACTAACAAAAACCACAACCACTACCGAGAAAAACATCTCCAAATGTTTTGGAAAGTTAGCAAACTGTGACGTCTGCAGTTTGCAAACTGAACAGTGTTAAACCACATCATTTGCATTTGTGTTTACCCCTCCCTATAAAAGCCAAACTGCCTAAGAGGCTGAGCCATTCCCATCATCTTCATATAAGAGTGGTTTCCCTATTGCAATAGCCTAAATAAAAGCAATCTTTTAACTTGTCTGTTTCTTTGACAGGATTGGTGCCATGACTCAAAATGGGACCATGCCTTCAGATCTCCATCTGCTCCACCCAGGTAATAAGGACACTTGGAGCCTTTATGCTCCATTTGTGACTGGCAATACGAGGACCTAAAGGTGAGCCCTATTCCTAATTCAGTGTTCCAGACTCTTGTCTGTTGGTAGCATGGTCGGAATTTAATTTTCATTGACTATGCAGTTGATCTCTAGTGCTGAATTTGTGTGTGTGGTGTGTGTGTGGTGTGTGTGTGTGGTCACTTGGTAATCTCTGTAAATGAATTAAATGGTTTGCAGATATTGTGTCTCTGTTAGGTCAGAAAGATGTCAGAAAATTGGGTTTGTGATTTTTGTTTGTTGTCTATTTTTTCTCTATTTTGAACTCAATCAGGAATTTCTACCCAGTGGAACAAAAAGAGCCCTTTATATAGAAACAGGTGAGTTATGTATTTCTGTGTTACGCCTGACCTATGGCTGAGATTTTAGAATTAAAATGATAAGTCTTCTAGATTGGTATGTATATTTATGTGTCTGTGGGTATGTAATATTTTCCTGCCTCCAGATGGTATTACTAAATTAGACTATCAAAATTTTTAAAGGTACTATTTTCTGATAGACTTAGAGCTTACTAAGGTCTTATATACATAAAATATTCAAAAATTTCTGGAAATTAAGATAATTGCATTTCTACTTTTAATATTCTTATATATACTAGCTCAAATATTCTAAGAATTTAAGTTCACATAATTTAGGTAAATTTTGGCAAATGAGACTAGCTTTATATTGTTGGTTTAATTAAAACAGTTATGTCTTCTGAGTTCTCAGTATTAGGTATTACACAAGCACACAATTTAATCTACTTGGGCACATTCTTCCTCAGCTTATACAGGTTTCTTGGTTTAATAATCTATCATTTTAGTTACTATATATTTATAATTATAAAAATACAAATTTTCACTTAGTTAAATTGAATCACTGTTTTGACAAATGTTAATTCAAAAGTAACTAATTACATTTTATAGTGTGTCATCTTGGCTCAAGACCAAGATTTTTTGATAACATAAAACTTTACACTGATGCCAAATTTGTAAATTAATGGGCATTCATTAGATACCTAGATTATCTAACTAGAATAAAATACTGAAGCATTAATTACTAAGTATAATTTTCTGCTTATAGACTTTTTGCCTATTATTTTTTATATAATACAGACAGTCTATATATTTGGGTGTGTTAATGAATATGTTTATTTTTTTTGCTACAGTGAGTTGTATTATAGGGATGTTTATTACTGCAAAAATTACGAGATGTATATTCCTAAGATGTTAGTCTCCTACGAAATAGTGTGTATGAAAATAGTTCACAATTATCCACTGAAAAAGACTCTTCCCTTGACCAAACTTGAGTCAGGCTCCTTGGAGCATTCTTCCTAAGTAGACTTTGACCTTGGTTTGCCCAGTCCAGTTTTAGCAAAGATTCCTGCTCAGTGAATTTATTAAGAATTTACTAATTCTTGATATTAGACCACTGGATATTTGATCAAGTTTCTCACTCTCCACTCTGGATATCTTAGTTTTAGAAAGTAGTTTTATTATTAATAGTTTTATTAATTAACAGTTTTATTATTAAAAATAATTTTATTAAGTCAGTTTAGCAAGAATCCCTCTACCTTGGATATCTAGTTAATTTTCCATCTGCTTACCACCTTGCTGTACTCCTTGGCTATAAATCCACAACTGTCTTTGCTGTATTAGAAGTTGAGCTCAGTTCCATACAGAAACCTCTCTCCCCTACTGCAGCAGTTTGAATAAGATCTATCTGGCAGTTTTAATACATATCCAGTAACTTTTCTTTTATACCACCTCCAAGGTTTCTCTATGCAATAGGAGTTACTGTAGTTAAAAGTTATAATCGAGGCTGGTCACGGTGGCTCACGCCTGTAATCCCAGCACTTTGGGAGGCCAACGGGTGGATCACGAGGTCAGGAGTTTGAGATCAGCCTAACATGGTGAAACCTCGTCTCTACTAAAAATACAAAAGTTAACTGGGCGTGGTGGCGTATGCCTATAATCCCAGCTACTCAGGAGGCTGAGGCAGGATAACTGCTTGAAATCAGGAGGCAGAGGTTGAAGTGAGCTGAAATTCCTCCACTGCACTCCGCCTGGGTGATAGAGTGAGACTCTGTCTCAAAAAAAATAAAAAAAAACAGTTATAACCAATATATATCAATGAGATGAATGAGACTCTAGTAGAAGTGACTGTGGCAGGAAGGAACATTTTGAGTGCAAGGTATGCAGGATATTTTTTTGTTAAGGAAAACAAGAGTAATTTTTTTCTGAAGTCAAATGAGTAGTTATTCCAGGATGAGAAATGGGAAAGTGTAGGGCAAAACCCTACAAAACCCTAACTAGATAAAGTTGTAGGAGGTTCATGGATAGGAAATTTTATTTCTTGTAATCACAGCTGGCTAAAGCTTAATGGGTTTATTTACAAAATTTTTAATATAAGCGTTAGTATCAAATATGCAGATGCAAAACTAGCATTTGTTTTATTCTCTATTAAAATATTTTATTTGGATTAGTGTATTCTCTTAATAAGAGTTTGTAAAATATTTTTCTTTACCTTCTGAGTAATCTACTTAGAAGATAAACATTCAGAATCTCATCAGAATAATTTTCTGTGCTTTGTACTGACTTTCTCGAGTCCTTGATTGTTTAAGAGAACAGTCTTCATATAAAAGAGATGAAGTTCTTTGCAATTACGTTACCTCCTATATCTACTCTAAAATTATTTTACATCATTTGATTAAATAGATAACCAAGTACTATTTCTCAGTAATCCATTATCCTACTTAATTAAGTATTCAAATTTCCTGACAACGTTTTATATTTTACCTTCTGAAAATCAAATCCTAAATGGTATCTTTTTGCACTGTCAAGGAAAAAAAAATGTACAAATCTGAAGTTAAGTGAGGAAAACATTACTAAGGGAGAATCTTACAATAGAATGATGCTCAAGATCTAAGCCAGGAAAGTCTCAGGCATGCGGTGAGCAAACATAGCTATTATATGCAGAGACCTTGGGAGAGATGCTTATGGAAAGTGGAAGGGAGTTTGATGCTAAGAGCTGGTATATGTGTGTGGGGATGGGGGCGGTGAGGGGGTCGGGGCGGTGAGGGGGTGGGAGACTGTGTGGAGGTGAGGGATGATGCTGAAACTTACTGGGCTACATCAAATATTGGTAGCAGAGAAGTTAAGGCATGAAGATTGGTTTATGGTTAGGCACATGGAGTGGGATTCTGGGTCTAAGACAGAGAAAACAAATTAGAATGCTGGAGGAGGTTCATATAGATTTGACCACCTAGTGGTTTAGGCAAACCAACCTAAAGTTGTGTCAAGGACAGAGTTTAATCGCCCTATCAATCCTCCACTCTTGTTCAAGAAAGGCTCAGAAAAAGTGTCCTTGAACAGAGAGACAAGGAGAATCTCAAGTAGGAGATGGCAGAGTTAAATAGTCCCAGGTCAGGATTGCTCAGTGTTGTTCCTGGAGGACTAGTTAAACCATCTGTTTGGCATGCTGGCAAAGGTCAGTTGTTTTAGTGTCCTTCAGATCAGGCATCTTAAAAGTTGGATGCCTAAAAGGAAAAAAGAGAAATGTTAATATAAAAGGAGATCTTAATGTGAGAAAGACAGAAGTTGAACCCAAGGGTATCCATTCCAGAAGGTTTCAAGAGGTTAGTGGATGAGCCCTTTTGATCATGTAGCATTGATCTTTGAATGTTTTGATGCTCTTGGTAATGCTGCCCAGAGTCTGGGTTACCTCTTCTATCAGAACATGCATGACCTGAGCATTTCCCCATTCTTTTTTTGTGGTCCAGTCAGGGCTTGTCCAGAGAAAAACAGAACCATGCATAATCTGCTAGCAATGATGGATCTTCATAGGTTTGTAACAAGTCATCAGACTTGAGCTTGCAGTAATTCTTCAGAGCCTGGGGGCCAGCCACAAGGCAACCTAGGGTCTCAAATGGGATCTGGATAGTAAGGTTTTCTCAGTGACTATAAATAATAAAAAAGGAGAAACATTGGAAGGTTACTTTAGGGGTTTATGACTAGATATTGAGAAAAATTGGAAGATTTGAAAATTTAGTAAAAGTGCACAATTTGTGCAAGATAACAGATTCAAGTACAATTTATTAGTAGTTACAAAAACTGGTTTTTCCATAGTGTGAGAGAAAGTCAGTTAAATCTCTACCAGAGAAGAGAGAGTCTGCATAACTATCAGTTACCTGCAGTTTACAAAGTGGCACTAAATAGCTCAAACACAAAGTAACAGGATCAGAATCTGATAATCAAGAAAGATGTGCTGTGATTTCCCATGGAAACACAAGTTTTCTTTCTACAGTTACTCCTCCTGTTTTGATCAAAGACAATCTCAAAGAAAGATTATTCTTGATCACAAATTAAAGTTGGTCTCATGAGATTCAGCCTGGTTATTTGCATAGGTGCAGCAAGAGTGGCAATTTACATATAGATCATATTATAGTTGCTTTGCTGGAAGTTTTCATAAAGAATGTCAAATTGGACTTTTCAAAGCCTCTTGAGGATAAGAAGCCAAGCCAACAACTCACATCAGATTACACATGCAGTACCTATCGATTTGGCAGGCATTCCTTTCTTCATGAGATCCCACAAATATCCTAAGATTCCAGAGCCTGCTGGGAAGTGATATTCCTTGCTCACCTACAAAGCTGCGAACCCTGCAAAACCAGGTTTCAAGCCAGTTTTCACGAGAGGAGCTTTGTAAGCATCGGCCCCATAAGGTCAACCTTAGTTCCTAAAAGTGTCTGGTCATATCTGATCAAATAAACGTCATTCTCAAATGTGACATCCAGGCAAAGCCTTGGTTGTATTACCAATGTTTTTGTGCCCTGTTAACAAAGAGGACAGACTCTTATGGAATCTATGCAAATAACCATATTGCCATGAAAATAAGAAGACTCAATGAGAATTTCCAGATTTTGAAAGGGTGAGTCAGGGAAGAAAAGAAAGAAGTTTCATTTCTGTTTACTAGAAATTAGCATAGTCTATGAAATTGTTATGAGTGATGAATACCTTTAAAAAAAGAGGAGGGGTTTTCTTATGTCCAGAAAATAGAATATTAGGCCGGGCGTGGTGGCTCATATCTGTTACCCCAGCACTTCGGGAGGCCGAGGCGGGTGGATCATGAGGTCGAGAGATTGAGACCAGCCTGGCCAACATGGTGAAACCCTGCCTCTACTAAAAATACAAAAATAGCCGGGTGTAGTGGCACTCCCCTGTAATCCTAGCTACTCGGGAGGCTGAGACAGGAGAATTGCTTGAACCTGGGAGGCAGGCAGAGGTTTCAGTGAGCCGAGACCATGCCATTATACTCCAGCCTGGGCAACAGGAGCAAAACTCTGTCTCAAAAAAAAAAAAAAAAAAAAAAAAAGAGAGAAAATAGGAAAATAGTACATTAAAGGAATAGCCCTATTCCAAAAAAGTCCCATAATTATCCATCATCAGTTCATTCACTCCTAAGTAATTAGTTCTTGTCCCACTTGATCACAGATTAGTAGTCTTATGAACCCATCTCTTTTTCAACTAGAGTTCTAGAATTCCTGACTCAGTTCATTGTTTTGGTCCCAAAGTTATTTAAACAACGTAATTAGAAACTTTTACACAAGAGTACCTAGCATAATCCTTTTCCATGTATCTCTGAGTCAGTCCTTTTTTGTTGAAACTAAGTCCTCCATAGATGACAAAAGACTTAAAATTGCCGTGGTTAACATGTTTTTGATAATTTTTGAAAGTAAAAGATCTGATGAAAGTTTGCTATAAAAATAATACAATTGGCAGAAAAATTTAATTGTCATTATGGCACTTAAAGTTGCCACAGAAAGTTTCAGAGAAAATATGTGTAAACGTAATAATTAATTTTATTTTCAAAAAAGGGTGGATATTACATCAAATTTATGAAAGTGGATGGGCATAATTTTTATAGAGAAAACATTTTCAGATATAACATGATTAACTGGGCGCAGTGGCTCATGCCTGTAATCCCAGCACTTTGGGAGCCCGAGGCAGGCGGATCTCAAGCACAAGGTCAGGAATTGGAGATTAGCCTGGACAACATGGTAAAACCCCGTCTCTACTAAAAATACAAAAATTAGCTGGGTGTGATGGCAGTCGCGTGTAGTCCCAGCGACTTGGAAGGCTGAGGCAGGAGATTCCCTTGAGCCTAGCAGGTGGAGGTTGCAGTGAGGTGAGATCATGCCACTGCACTCCAGCCTGGGCGACAGAGTGAGACTCCATCTCAAAAAATAAAATAAAATAAAATAAAATAAAAATAAAAGAAATACATGATAATCATGAGACATAATATGTCATGAATATATCAAACATACAGTTAGAGTATACCAAGAATGCATTTAGATTATCAAGCACAGAGATTCAGTATATTTGTATAAGTTTAGGAAAAAAATACTCAAGTAGAACAAAAATGTATTTTTATAATGTGGACAACTCAGAAGACATAGCTATCTTTATTTATTAAATCAATTATATCAAACTACTCTCACTGGCCAAAGGTTTATCTAAATTTGGTGAACTTGTATTTTTTTTAACATTTTGTTAAGCTTTTATAAAAATACTTTTTTCACACTGATGATGTTAGAAATTTGATTATCCTAATTTCAAGGAAGTTCAAGAATACTTATGTAGGCTCTCATTCATCTCTAAGTCAACCCAAAATGAGCTTATTT
Source organism: Theropithecus gelada (assembly GCF_003255815.1). Taxonomy (NCBI): domain Eukaryota; kingdom Metazoa; phylum Chordata; class Mammalia; order Primates; family Cercopithecidae; genus Theropithecus; species Theropithecus gelada. The sequence continues at coordinate 128,250,601 of NC_037676.1, forward strand.
AAGGTGTAATATAATTTAATGTGGTAATACCATCTGGAGGTAGGAAAATATTACACAAACGAAATGTATGTGCACATGCACAAACACACATACATAAACATATAGGCAGACATAGCCAACTTACAGCTTTAATTTTTAAATTTTAGCCATGACTTAGGCATAATCACAGAAATGCAAAACTCACTGATTCATATAAAAAAACAGAGTATTGTCTGGGCACAGTGGCTCATGCCTGTAATCTCAGCACTTTGGGAGGCCAAGGCAGTCAGATCATGAAATCAGAAGATCGAGACCATCCTGGCCAACACGGTGAAACACACTGTCTACTAAAAATACAAAAATTAGCTGGGTATGGTGGCATGCACTTGTGATCCCAGCTACTTTGGAGGCTGCGACAGGAGAATCACTTGAACCTGGGAGGTGGAGATTGCAGTGAGCCGAGATCGTGCCACTGTACACCAGCCTGGTGACACAGCGAGACTCCATCTCAAAAAACAAACAAAGAAACAAAGTATCATCATTGCCTCGCCTTTATATTTTTATAAGGGTGATACTTTTGGTAGATGGACAAGTTGAAGTAACATGTTCAATATGAGAACTGAAGCATCTTCACCAATATTTGTGTAGGAGACCTATAAGCTACCCTTGGCTCTGGTGTATAATTCTAGGGAAGTTGTGGACTCAATTTTAAGGGAGGCATAGAGGAGAGACCAAGCAGTCATCTGGTGTCTTCAGAGTTCACCTGAGTGGCTAAAACATTCAGCCTGTTTCCAGTGAGCCTTTTTAGCCTCAGGCTGTTGCTCTCAGTGCCCCTGGGCTCCTCTAGAGCCTCCTATGAAGGGACAGGACTTAAAGCTCAAGTGATTATAAGGAATTGAGGGGCCAGAGTGGGAGAGGAAAGGTCTGGCAGGAGTGGACAGAAAGATGGAGGAGATAGAGGGTTGAAAGAGGAAGCTCCAAGAATTAAAGGGAGCTGAAGGGAACATGGAAGATGGTAGAAAAGAGAGATTGGGGGATAGGTGATGGAAGACACAGGTCACAGGAGGTGTTGGGGAAGGAAGACTGTCTTTGAAAGAAGCAATGGTCACTGAAAAGTTTTTGAGAGAGAGCATTTTTTTTTCTGCCTCTTTGTACCAAATGCCCACCACCATCAACAAAGCATCTATTGCTTCGATGAGCTCTTGGTGGTGCAGGATTCAATCACCCTTTGCAGAATGAGACAATTTAGAAAAATTCTACATTCTCCAAAGAGGCCATTGAAATTTAAGTTGTAAAATATTACCATTTTTTTCCTGAAGAAAGTGGGTGGAATTATTACCACAGTAACACAGAGCATACCCCACAGTTGAGGGGTCTGGAGAACAATAGCCAAATTGACAGTTTCTCATGAAAATGGAAGGGACACCTGCCAGTGCTAGAGGCCTTGGGATTTCAACTCAGGTATGATTCTCAGGAGAGAATGAGGGGCTTTCACCACACTCAAAAAAGGCAGAAGGGAAAGATAGAAAAACAGAAGAAAATGACAAAAATGAGAGAAATATAAGTCAACTTCTCACTGTGCTACAACAGACAGATGTCTGGAACACTGGATTAGAAATCATGACTTACCACTGTGGATCCTGATTTCCCCAGTCACGGAGAGGCACAAGGAGTCCAATAAGGCAGCACTGGGTGAAGAAAGCAGGAGCCAGGGGCAATGGGCATTTTGTCCAAGTCGTGGCATCATTATTGTCAAAGAAAAGAAGCTTAATCTGGACATTAGTCTAGAAAAACTTTCTGAAGAAGGGGAGTATTGCAATAAGAGTGGGGTAACAGCATAACAGAAAGATGCTCAAATCCTAATTCAGAGAAGGGATGAGTGAGCAAAGTTTTTAAGATACCTGTGGGAAGTTGAGGGGAAATTAACAAAACCCTGCTTAAATCTGGGGGGAGGGGAGGGAATTCTTAAAACTTAACAAACATCCTCAAACATTATATGAATAGGAGAATTGAGACAGGAAATGTTGGTTTGTGGTCAGGCACATGGGGCTGGGTCTGCACCCAAAATGGAGCAAACAAGTTAAAGTGAGAAATTAACATAAAGCAGAGGGCCTGTTAGTCCTGTGCAAAACAGCCAAAAGTTGTTTCAGCTAACAATCAAGCACAGTCTTCCTAGCCTCCTCAGTGCCCAAAATTGCCCTTGAGATTTCCCAGAGGATCTCTGAAAGTTGCAAAGATGTGTTCTTTTACTGTGGGAAAAGATGAGAGTTGGAAATAGTTAGGATGATTTGATATGTTATCATTGACAAGATGTCTAGGAAGTATTGTCCAATCAGAAGAGATGCTTAGATTTGCACAGGTTAAATTTGTATGGGTAAAATGTTATTACCATAAACATGTTTAAAACTGTATTCTACATAAGAAGTTTCTGGAGAATTGTGAATGTGTTTTTTTTTTTTTTTCTTAACACTTTTAAGATTACAGTGTTAAATGTTTATCAAGTTACATTTCTACAGCTAGCAGGATAACAAATGTGTTACTGGCACTCAGACTTCATCCAAGGGAACGTTTACTGGGAATTCCCAAGTACACCACAAGCCAAATAACTTCCAGCATTTCCCATCTTTGTACTTTCTTCATTCCCATCTTTGCCCAAGTCATCTGGTTTTTCATGGACCACCATTGTGTGGCCAATGATGGAGTGGCCTCCTGACAGTGAGATCACAGAATGTTCAATAGACACATTGCCGCACCATCTTTTCCAGCAGTCACATTGCCCAGGTGTTCAACATGCCTCTCTTGATCCTTTGGTCCACCATGTTTTGGAGATAGAGGATTAAAGTGAGGACCGGCACTAGTACAGCCTTGTATATTATTTGCAAACTGATGAACATGGAATCTGCTGTCCTTCAGGCAATCCTGTAATGTGTCCCAACACCACAACTTGTCCATTTTCCTTCTGCTTGAAATGGATAATTCTCTGTACCAGGCCTTCGCCCTTCAACATGCACTGATGGGGCCACCCTCCTGTCTGAGTTCTGAGGATTGCCAGGGAAACAGGAAATGCTGTAAGAGATGACAACACAAACCCCAGAATTGTTAATGTTTTCACTGTCCATGATATATTTCTATTTATCGGACTCCTGGTGTTGCTTTGCTTGATGTTAGATAAAAACAGTATAGTGTTATCAGTCATAATTCATTATATTTTCAAAATGTAACTTGGTTAAAACTTTACTTCTTTTATTTGGAACCAATATATGCTAGGCTGGTAGTTTTACACTGGGGATTCACTTCACTTATCTTTGCATTTTTATTAATACTCTAATGTTCAGAATCTACTTCAGATTTACTGACTCTACTTGATAACTGATATATTTTTAGTAAATTCTAATGAAGTGCTAGGTATTTGCGGCATCTAATGTTTCAGTATTTTTATGTTATATATGAAAATGTTTTCTTTGTAAGGTTATATATAAGCATTTTTATAAATTAGATATAACCTCTTTGAAAATATTGCTAATACATTGTATTTATAGATATTTTGTCTAAAATGTTTTTTGGATTGAATTTATTTTATTTTGTACAACAGAAACAACCAGATGTGTTTGTCAATTGTGTTATTCTTATAATGAACTCTATTCAGATTATTCACTTTTGAAAATTATCAATAGGCCAGGCGCGGTGGCTCACGCCTGTAATCCCAGCACTTTGGGAAGCCGAGGTGGGCGGATCACGAGGTCAGGAGATCGAGACCATCCTGGCTAACACCGTGAAACCTCGTCTCTACTAAAAATACAAAAACTTAGCCAGGCCTGGTGGCAGGCGCCTGTAGTCCCAGCTACTCGGGAGGCTGAGGCAGGAGAATGGCGTGAACCCGGGAGGCGGAGCTTGCAGTGAGCTGAGATCGCGCCACTGCAGTCCAGCCTGGGCGATAGAGCAAGATTCTGTCTCAAAAAGTAAAAAATAAAAATAAAATAAATAAAGAAAATTATCAATAATATGTACATGATAGCCATTTTTAGACTTTTATCATCTACTGATAGTTTTGTTTGTTCTGTTTTACACTGATGTTTCCATAAAATCCTTGCAATCAATTATAGGCTAAGGTTTTCTATCTTCAGCAAAAAAGAACAATCTTAGAGTCTGGTGGAAAAGGATCATGCCATACACTCTGGGGAACAGATTTCTGATGGCATTGTTCAAATGACTATGAAACCATACCATTGGACTGAGTCAGGAGTTGCAGACTTCTAATTGAGAAGCGGATGCATTCATGAAACAAGTAACACAAGATCAGGTGGAAGAAAAGTTAATTTTATAGAACTGAATGAGCAGATGGTTATGATTTTTATTTGAAATATTGTTGATGTTTTATTGTTCTATTTTCTGGAAATAACAATTTCTTTTCTTTTTCTCTTAAGCTATCACTCAAACAATTTTATAAACTATGCTAATTTCTTGTAAACAGAAATGAAACTTCTTTCTTTTCTTCCCTGACTCATCCATTCAAAATTTGGAAACTCTCATTGAATCTTCATGGCAATATGGTTATTTGCATAGATTCCATAAGAGTCTGTCCTCTTTGTTAACAGGGCACAAAAACATTGGTAATACAACCAAGGCTTTGCCTGGATGTCACATTTGAGAATGACGTTTATTTGATCAGATATGACCAGACACTTTTAGGAACTAAGGTTGACCTTATGGGGCCGATGCTTACAAAGCTCCTCTTGTGAAAACTGGCTTGAAACCTGGTTTTGCAGGGTTCGCAGCTTTGTAGGTGAGCAAGGAATATCACTTCCCAGCTGGCTCTGGAATCTTAGGATATTTGTGGGATCTCATGAAGAAAGGAATGCCTGCCAAATCGATAGGTACTGCATGTGTAATCTGATGTGAGTTGTTGGCTTGGCTTCTTATCCTCAAGAGGCTTTGAAAAGTCCAATTTGACATTCTTTATGAAAACTTCCAGCAAAGCAACTATAATATGATCTATATGTAAATTGCACTCTTGCTGCACCTATGCAAATAACAAGGCCGAATCTCATAAGACCAACTTTAATTTGTGATCAAGAATAATCTTTCTTTGAGATTGTCCTTGATCAAAAGGGGAGGAGTAACTGTAGAAAGAAAACTTGTGTTTCCATGGGAAATCACAGCACATCTTTCCAGATTATCAGATTCTGATTCTGTTTATTTGTGCTTGAGCTATTTAGTGCTTCTTTGTAAACTGCTAGTAACTCATCAATATGCAACCTTTGTAGCCAAGCTTTCTCTATCATTGTGGAAACTTCAGTTTGGTATTTACCTTGCACAGATTGTTAACCTGGCACAGATTGTCAACTTTTACTAGATTTTCAATTATTCCAGTTTCCTTCAGCATCTGGCTACAAACTAACAGCCTTAAAAACGATTCTATTTTTATTTCTTCCTCTAGACTTGTAGTCACTGAGAACTAAAATCTGACTGCCTAGATACTTATTAGGACTCTAGGTTGCCCTGTTGCTGGTCTTTATCCCCTAGGATTTGAAGAATCACTGCAAGTTCAAGTCTGAGGATTTGTTATAAGCCTAGAAGAACTTATTACCATTCCAGCTAAACATTCATGGTCCAACTATCTCTTTGGATAAGCCACTTTTTGGACTGCTTAGAAAGTCTGGCAAAACGCTCAGGTCATGCATGCCCTTATTGGAGAAGTAACCAACACTGTGGACATCATTACCAATATGATCAACATCTTGTCTTCAAAAACTCAGTAAGTGGTGGGAAAGTGAATATACAATTGCCAAGCCATACGTAAATATACAACTTTGACTATAACTTCTGTAACAACCAGTCTGTGAAGCCCAACCACAACCTCTTCAACATCAGTAAGGACCTGGTCAATAATTGCCAGATTCCCTTTTGCTTGTATTTCTAACTTAGAACCAATCATAGGAAGCCAAATATGCACTCCTAACAAATCACATAGGATGATCCACTTCTAGTTAGCCTGTTTCTGATTTCCCCATGCCAACAGCCTCCAATTAGGCATACCTAATACCTTCCCTTTTTCCACTGTACAGCTTTCCTATCACTTTTCCTGCATTTTAGTCTCTGCCAAACATAAATGATTGGTGACTCTTTTTGTTTAGCAAACTGAATAAATAACATTTGTTCTCATTTGAGTGATTTTTATTTATTTCACAGTTTTCTTTGAAATTCCATCAAGATAAGATCTGCTCTGCCTATCACCACAGACCCTAGCCTTCAACTGGGGCAGAACCCCTTGTGCCTTATTGTTTGCCACTTATCAAGTCCACAGTGATGTTGTCGAGTCAGCACCAGGTCTGAACTCACTCTCTTTGTGGTGAGTTCTTTGACTATTTATTCTGTGTTTGATACCCTGGTTTTGTTATTCTTTACCATTTGTTTGCATTTTTGGCAAAACAAAGCCCTTCTTTTCATCCCTTTTTTGCCCTCATTTGTGTTACTCTTTTGTGTTATGCTCCCTAAAAGTGTAGTTTGTCATAAGGAGAATCACAGGGTAGAACACTGGCATGGGTCTTTTAAGACTATTGTTAGTGCCAGTTTCAGAGACCAGTGAGTTTTAGTTCCTAACTCAACTACCATCTTGTCCTCCATTCTGCCTAACAACATTTGCTTCACTGTTGTGGATCTTTGTTTGGCCTTTCTTGAGTGTGCCTGTAGACTGTAGATCAGGATATACCCTTTTGCCTTCCTCTGGGTAGAACAACAATATACCTAGACATTCATACCTCAGTGGTTCACTGAAGCCCCCTCCTATTTTCCCCAGATCCTCAATCCAAATTTACATGATTCATAAATTTCTTTTGTGATTCTCTTCTGATACAATATGTAGATGATCTCTTACTTTGTTCACTAAACAAGGAGACCTATAAAAAGGATTCCACTTAATTGCTCTCAGCCCTAGCAGAAAAATAACATAGTATTTCGAAGATATATTATAAATTTTCCAGAGCACAGCCCATTATTTGTGGCATGACCCATTTAAGGAGGAAAAAGCATTATCTCCTTTTAGATTATCAAAACTCTTTCTAGACCCTTTTCAAGGTGGCAACAGAGAGCTCCTCTAGATATGACTAGATATTACAGACAATGGGGACCAAATTTTTTCTGTGATTGCAATATCTCTTTACAAATTGGCTAAATCCCGGTCTCTGATGTGGGAGCTCAAACATGAGCAGGTGTTCTGTAATCTGAAGACAGCCCTTCAACAGCCTCCTTCCTTAGTCATCCCTAACTATTATATAAAAAGTCATTCCATTAATTTGTGCATGAGTGTTATGGACATGCCCTTAGGGTTTTAGCTTAGTTTCATGGGATTCATGAAAATCCTATTTATCACCATAGCCTCAATTTTGACTCAGCTGTGGTGGCTTATCCTTCTTGACTTAAGACAACAGGTAACAGCTACAAAACTTTTCAATGCTTGTGCTAAACTAGTTCTAGGCTCTCTGCTTGACCTCATGGTTCCTCATGTAGCATAGACATTACTATTGACTGAGTATATGTAACACTTTTTAGCCAATTTACTAGCATCTAATACTCTATCTTTCTCTCACATTACTATTTATCACTCCGACACACTGAGTCCTACTGCTCTCCTGCCCCACCTAAGTGCAACATCATGATTGTCTAATTTCGGTTAGGGAACTTTATTTGCCTCACTCTGATACATTAAAGATCCTCCTGGGAAACCTGATCTAATTGGTGAATCATATCTCAAAACTGAAACTAGAAGTTAGTAAACAGGATGTGCCATCAATAATTTAAGAAGATAGGTTTTAGAATATAGTCCTCTACTAGAATTAAAATCATCCCATATTGCAGAACTTCTTACACTTACTAGTGTTTGTCAACTAGCTAAATTCCAGAGAGAAAATAAATAGATAGATGAATAGGTGGATAGATAGCAGATAATGCTTTTGGAGTAGTACATGACTTTGGTATGCTTTCATGACAAGGGGGTTTCTTATCTCTGCTTGGACCTTTCTAAAAATGGACAATAAGTGAAGTAACTTTTACATGCACTCCTACTACCTACAGAGATGACTATAAATGTTGGAACTTATGGAAAGAGAGACCACTTAAAGGAAATACTCAAGCAGATCATTATACTCAACAAGCTAAACCCTCAAAGGATAAATCTCTGGTGAAACTGTGAAAACGAAGAGTGGAAAAATTCTAGTTGTACTCTTCATTGATATAATCTCTGAAATGCTCAAGGTGGTTGCTTATGGCACCAGATCATTTCAAGTGGATATTAACTAAATTTCTTCATGAAACTACTCGTCATGGAATATAAAAATTGGTTAGTATTTTTAATCACCGTTAGTGAGAAAACTTTAAAAAGAAGTTGAGGCTATTTTCAGGTTATGTGTCACCTGTCAGCAACATAATCCTGGAAAAAATTATAAAGATTAAACATGGCCAGGACCCAATGTCTCACTTTGAATATCTTCAAACGAATTTTATCCAGCTTACAACCTCTGTGAGATTTAAATTGTTTTAGTTTTTGTATATCTATTTTCAGGAGTGGCTATAGCATGTCCTTGCTAAAAAGCTATAATCCTTATAGACACCAAAAAAGCTGCTGGATTTTGTGTTTTCAAACTGGGACAGCCCAAATTTTGTATCAAGTGATTGAGCACTCCCTTAACAAAAACCATTATAAAAGAACTCTGTAAAACAATATTTCTTACTCAAAAAACAATATTGTCTTTACCACCCACAATCTTCTAGAAAGGTTGAATAGACCAACTACATTTTAAAATTAAAATTAGCAAAACTTTTAAAAATCTTTAAGCTCCCTAGGCCAAAGATACTCCCCCTAGCTCTCAGGGCCATACAGACCACTCACTCAGGAGCACATTGGTTATCTCCCTATGAATTGGTAACCGGAAGGCCTATGCATTTAGGGATTTTACGTCTGTTGCTAGACTTCCTAGTGCATGGTGGCATGGCAAAATATTGTAAGTGGCTCACGTACTATACTCTGTCCTATCTAAAGGATTAAGGATACCCTTGCAGAACGTTTTCCTAAAGTACATTTTTTTCTGATCTTCGAACAGTATACTTCATCTATTGGAAGAGGCATCAGAGGAAAACTTCTCTTGTTCTCATTGGAAGAGACCTTGTCAGGTATTGTCAACAACAAAAACAGTAGTGAGTCAATGTTTGGTGATTCAGATTTTTGTACAATTGGAAGACTGCTCTAACAGGGACTTCAATATGAGGATGCTCGGTGATCCTGTAGATACAGCTGATCTTTGAAAGCAATGACTGACCCAAGACCTTTGGAACAAGCAGATGACTTCAGACGGTGGACAGATTCTGCTCAAGATGCTGGAACCAAGACCTCTTTCTAATTTCTGTTTTGTTTATCTACTTGCTCATAATCATTTTTGTTCTTATTTTCTATAGACCATTGCTTGTCATCTACTCATAATAGACCTTTCCTCTTTATTATAATTGTTAGGTCACAACATACTGATCCTAATGTTGTTCCTAGTTTATCCCAAACAGTAGTCACTGCTCTTAGTCATACTGATGGCTAGATTTTTTATTCATCTCCTGATCCTATTATAAAAGCCTCTGGGAAATTCCTGCCTTATCAAATAAGACCATAAGAAATTATAATTGACAGTTTTTCTACTTGCACCTTCATGGAAAAATGATCTTAAACAAATCAGTCTGTGACTTTACTAATATCCACCTTTCCTAGAAAAAAAACTCAATTGTTATAATCTATTGATCAGATACTATGTAATTCTAATTTTAAATTCAACAACTTTCTGAGGGCAATGGGCTAAATACTTGCTATCTGAAAGAGACAAATAGAAATCCAAATATGTAACCTCTCTGGTTAGCTGGTAATTTCACACCAGTGCTGCTTGTATCAAAAGATTTTTTTTTCACCAACCTCTTGCAACCCACTCAATCCACTCGACTTGTCGCCCTCAGGGTGTGACTCCTGGCTATTTGCTTTAATTCAATCTTTTACATTAACATTTCTCTTTTTCATTTCAGGAATGCTTGTTTAAGACACCTGCACTTCAGGATTCTAAAATAATTGACCTTTTCTAACACTTCTCATCAGATGGTTCAATTTATTTTGCAGAAGGAACACCAACAAAAGCCCTGGAGAGACTGTTTATTAGATCCTGCTTCATCCCACTCAGGAGGTTTATATTTGTCTTTTATTTGCTCAGCAATCTATTATATTTGTTCATCTTGGACAAAAGAAGAGTCTGACACTGTGGAACTTTACCTGAGCTCTGTGTTCCTGGAAAACAGTGACACTGATGATTAAGAAATCCCTCCATCGTTTGTGTTCCTGAGAAAGACTTACTTCAGTGAAAACGTCCTGCTTCATATGACTTAGATAAGTCTTCCTGTCTACTTTTTCTCATGACTCCAGTAAGATTCATGTGTACAGGTGTTTGTGGACAACTGATTTTTGATGAAGGTGCCAAGATCATTCAAGGGGGAAAGCAGTCTTTTAAACAAATGGTTCTGGGGAAACTGAAGAGCCAAAAGCAAAATAATTAAGTTGAATTCTTACTTTACAATATCTTTTTGAAAAATTCAAAATGGACTGAAGATCTAAATATAAAAACTCAAACTATAAAAACTTAGAAGAAAATATAGGAGTAAATTTTCATGACCTTAGATGCAATAATAGATTTTTAGATATGTCACCAAAAGCACAAGCAGCAAAATAAAAATCTAGCAATCGAGCTTTATCAAAATTAAAAACTTTTGTGCTTCAAAGAATATTATCAAGAAAGTCAAAAGACAACCAACAGACTATAGAGATACTTGCAAGACATATATCTGATAAGGAATTTGTATGTAGAATATATAAGGAACTCCTCAAATCAATAATAAAAAAAGACAAATAACCTAATTTTATCAGTGATAAATAATTTAAAGACACATTCTTTCAAGAGAGATAAATAAATGGCCAACACATATATAAAAAGATGCATGGCATCACTACTCATCAAGTAAATACAAATCCAAACCACAATGAGATAAAGTAGTATACCCACAATACCCACAAGGACAGTTAGAATCAAAACATCAGATAATAATAAGAGTTGACAAGAAGGTGGAGAAATTTGAATCCTCATAGACTGTTGCTGGAAATGTAAAATAGTGCAAGAACTTTGGAAAACAATCTGGCAGTTTCCTCAAATGATAAGACATAGATTTACCATAAGACTCAGAAATTTCCCACCTATGTATATAGTCAAGAGAAATAAAAACACAAAATGTAAATAAATGTTTACAGCTCTAATATTCAATACTCATAAAAGCTAAAAGTTGAAATCAACCCACATGCATATCAACTGATGAGTGAATAAACAAAATGTGATATATTTATATAGTAGAATATTATTTGCCCATAAAAGAAATCAAGTAGTTATACATGCTATAACATGAATGAACCTTGATTACATTATGTTAAGTGAAGATGTCAATCACAAAAGGCCATGTATTTTATGACCTATTTATATAAAATGTCCAGAATAAGCAACCTATAGATTTTATCATCTATAGGTATAGAAAGTAGGTTAATAATTGCGTAGAGATGGGAAGGATTAGTGGGTAGTGTGGGAAATGATAGCTAAACGGTAATTTTTTTGAGGTAAAAAAATTTTCTAAAACTATGATGATAGATTCAAAATATATGAATATACTAAAAGCCACAGTATTATATACTTTAAATGCATGAATTGTATGGTATGTGAATTGTATCTCAATATACTTGTTAAAAATAAAAGAAAACAAATGACCCATGTTTGCAGGTGTTAAGCTTTTTGATTGCCTGCTTTCTGAATACAGTAAATTTGAACCATTTTCAAGCTATCTTTGTCCTTTTTAATTCAAACTGCCAGTATTTTTACTGATGAACATTCTCTTAAAAGCTCTGTGAATTTTCCATGAATCTGATAGGCGACTTTCTCTATGCCTCAAAAAACATATCCATAATTATTTTTTAAGTAAAGCCTCCATCTACTTCTGTTGTCTGTGAAAATGCACAGATCATTAGAAATCCTTTTTGTCTGAGAGGGTCTACCAGGCACAGTCTTCAATGTCTAAAGTCTTAATAAAGGGTTTTGTAGTTATCCATTGCTACGTAACGAATCATTTCAAAGCTTAGTGAATTAAAACAATCATTATTTTAAAAAAATTTTAATCATTTTATGGGTCAATTAGGAGAGTCTTGTACAGATTTTTTCTGGATTCACTCATGTGATTCATTATAGCTAGAGATTTGACTAGACTGGCAGGTACAAGATGACCTTTCTGGCCACTGATTCTGTTCTTCGGCTGGGATAGCATGGTTTTTCTCCACATGGCCTCTCATCTTTCAGTAGGTGAATTAAGATTATTTTCATGACTCACTCAGGGAAGTGTTCCAAGAGAACAAAATCAGAAAATGCAAAGCCTCTTAAACCTAACCTCAAAAGTTGCATTTTCAAGGGGGCCAGCCAAGATGGCCAACTAGAAGCAGCAGCGATCAGAAGCTCCCATCAAAAAGAACCATAAGAGCACACGAATTCTGCATTAGCAATTGAGGTATCCTTGTTCTGCCATCAGAACTGACTAGGTGGCTGGTGTGACCCACGGAGAGGAAGGAAGAGCAGTGTGGTGCAGTGGCCCACCTGAGAGCCACATGAGGCAGGGGAGCCACCATCCCCAAGCCAAGGGAGGCGGTGAGTGAGCATGCTACTCAGCCTGGGAAAACGTGCTTTTTCCATGGAACTGTGCAATGGATCGGAAGATCCCACTCGTGAGCCCACACCACCCGGGCCTAGGGTCCCAACCACGAAGCCCTGCAGATTCCCAATAGCCACGGATATAGAATCTGCTTAAGCCTTTCAAGCTCCCATGGGGAGGGGTGACCAGCACCACAGCTGCAGCTGCCTGCTGCCTAAGCTGTTTGAGCTCCTTGCAGAAGGGGTGACAGCCGACACTGGGACTGATAGCCTCCTAATGCACTAAGCTCCCAGGGTGGGGAAAGGCAGCAGTCATCTCTATAGCTCCAGTCTGCACTTTTCCCCTGCTGGAGCTGGGAAGGCTGGATGACTTGGTCCCAAGAGGTATCCCCCACAGCCCAACACATTGGCTGTGACATACTGCAGACAGAGTGCCTCTTCAGGCCTGACCTTGACCCATTTCTCCTCACTAGGTGGGGCCTCCCAAGAAGAACTCAAACAACTCCAGCCAGGGGCTCAGAACCTCCCTGGGCCTGAGCCCCTAGGGGGAGGGGTGGCTGTGGTCTCTGCAGACTAGCAGACTTAGGCTTTTCTCCTGCTAGTTATGAGGAATCCAGGCAACACAGACGAATGGGTTTCTCCCCAGTAAAGCACATCCCCTCTCCCAAGGGATAGTCAAAGTGCTTCATTAAACAGGTCCTGCTCCCTGTGCCACCCAACTGGGTGAGACCCTCCAACAGGGGTTGTCAGACAACCTATACAGAAGCATTCCTACTGGCATCAGATTGGTGCCCTTTGAGGTCAGAGATCCCAGAGGATGGAGCACGCATCCATCTATACTGTTCTCCAGCCTCCTCAAGTTACGTTTCCAGGAGCGGGAATGAATGAGATGAATAGGGCCTGAAGTGAACCCCCAGCAAACTCCTGTAGCCCTACAGAAGAGGGACATGACTGTTGCAAGAGAAATGAACAGAAAGCAGTAACAATAGCATCAACAGCAAAAAAAGTCCCCACAAAAACCCCATCCAAAGGTCAGCAGCCTCAAAGATTGATATAGACAAATTAGTGAAGATGAGAAAGAATCATTGAAAAAACACTGAAAACCCAAAAGGCCAGAATCCCTTTTCTCCTCCAAATGATCACAAAGTCTCTCCAGCAAGGGTGCAGAACTGGACGGAGGATGAGATGGACGAATTGACAGAAGTAGGCTTCAGAAAGTGGATAATAACAAACTCCACTGAGCTAAAGGAACATGTTCTAACCCAATGCAAAGCAACTAAGAACCTTGATTACAGGAACTGCTAGCTAGAATAACCAGTTTACAGAGGAACAGAAATGACCTGATGGAGCTGAAAAAAACAGCACAAGAGCTTCATGAAGCATATGCAGGTATCAATACCCAAACTGACCAATGAGAAGAAGGGATATCAGAGTTTGAAGACTGTCTTGCTGAAATAAGGCATGCGGTCAAGATTAGAGAAAAAAGAATGAAAAAGAATGAACAAAACCTCTAAGAAATATGGGACTATTTAAAAAGATTGAACCTATGATTGATTGGAGTACCTGAAAGAGATGGGGAGAATGGAACCAAGTTGGAAAACACACTTCAGGATATCATCCAGAACTTCCCCAACCTAGCAAGACAGGCCAACATTCAAATTCGGGAAACATGGAGAATACTAGTGAGGTACTCCACGACAGGATCAACCCCAAGACACATAATCATCAGATTCTTCAAGGTCAAAATGAAGGAGAATAGCATAAACACCTCTATGCAAATAAACTAGAAAATCTAGAAGAAATGGATAAATTACTAGACACATACCCTCCCAAGACTAAACCAGGAAGAAGTTGAATCCCTGAATAGACCAATAACAAATTCTGAAATTGAGACAATTAAGAGCCTACCAACCAAAAACAGCCCAGGACCAGATGGATTCACACCCCAAATCTATCAGAGATACAAAGAGGAGTTGGTACCATTCCTTCTGAAACGATTCCAAACAACCATAAAGGAAGGACTCATTTTATATGGCCAGCATCATCCTGATACCAAAACCAGGCAGACACAACAACAACAACAAAAACTTCAGGCCAATATCCCTGATGAATATAAATACAAAAATCCTCAATAAAATACTGGCAAACTGAACCCAGCAGCACATCAAAAGTCTTATCCACCATGATCAAGTTGGCTTCATCCCTGGGATGCAAGGCTGGTTCAACATATGCAAACCCAATAAACCTAATCCATCACATAAATAGCACCAATGACGAAAACCACATGATCATCTCAATAGATGCAGAAAAGGCCTTAGATAAAATTCAACATCCCTTCATGTTAAAAATTCTCAATAAACCAGGTATTGATGGAACATATCTCAAAATAATAACTGTTTATGAAAAATCCACAGCCAATATAATACTGAATGGGCAAAAGCTGGAAGCTTTTGTATAGTGTATAGTAGGTTTCAAAATTACATATAACTCACTATAGTATGACTCTGTGTATGTAATAAATTATATATCACATTTTGCTAAAGCATATGTGATATAAATATTTATCAAGTGAAAGTAAGGAAATCATAATCATAAGCATAGGATTTGGCTGGAATAATGATTACCTTAGGCCAAGGTTGTATGCTACTTTAAAGTTCTGCATTTTCTATATTGTTTTGGGCTCATATTTGCTAATTACATTGACAAAAGAAACAGAGAAAGAAGAAAGATAGTTGTAGACCAAAGATGAGCACATAGCATAAGACAAAACTTGCTCTGAATCTCTGATCCATGAATGTAAAAGATAATAGTAGTCTGTTGTGTGAATATCTGGTGAGATGGATTTGTATGCAGCATTTCCCAAATTTGCTTGCTCTTGAATCATTTGTCCACAGATACGCTTTGGGTAGTACTGAAGAACTTAACATTTCATTGACAGATAAGGACATTTGAGTTGTGAGATGTAAAACAAACTTGTCTTTGTTTCTGATTCCATACTTAATATTTTTCTTTCTTTTGTTTCAGTGGTTTTAAAAATAATTTTATCAATTAGTAAGAATTCAATAACATTTAATAAAGACTGGATACTTTACAAGGTCCTTAATACTATTAATAAAAAATCATAAAAGCCATATTCTAGCATCTGAAGGTGAATTGTCTAATATGGTGTCTATGAGCCACCCAGCACTATTAAGCACTTGCAATGTGGAGAGTGTGACCAAGAAACTAAATTTTAATTTTAATTATTTTCCATTAAATATAACTTTATTGCTTTGGTAGAAGTATAATTTCACTTAAACTATTATAAACCTAGCATCCAAATTGTGATGTGCAATAAGCATAGAATGCTCACTGGATTTTGAAGACAGTATGAAAAAATAGTAAAATATCTCATTAACAATTTTTATATTTATTAGATGTAGAAGTAATAATTTTTGATATATTAGGACAAATAAAATATTAAAACTAATCTCATCTGTTCTTACTATTTTTAATGTGGCTGCTAGAAATTTCAAGTTCCATATTTGGCTCATATTTATTTCTATTTGACAGCACTACTCTAGAATACTTTTATTTCTTGGTTAAAATACAAAGTCCAAACTTTGAAGCACTCTACCTGCTGTGTGATCATCAGAAAGAAGAAAATCATCTATGGCTTTCTGACTTTTAAATTGTTATTGGTCATTGACTCTTCCCAACATGTGAGGTCACAGCCCTGGAACGTGAGGTCTGTTCACACCACTGCAAGTGAGGCTAAGGTATTGGAGGCCAAAGAGGTGCCCTTTCTTTGTGACAGTATAATCCAGACAGATCGGACTTATGACCTATCAGAGGCCTCTGCTTGTTTCAATCTTGAAACTACTTATTTCTTGTTTGGCTAAAAGGTGATGGAGATTATACAGTAATGAAACTTTATCAGTTTTTTCCAGAGCAGAACATTCTCCTCTAGGGCCACAAAAATGCTTGTTTAGATAGGCCAATTATGAGAAAAGCATGAAGCATAGAAGGGAAGAATATAACTGAAAAATGTGAGAGCTCAAAAAGCAGTCCAATAATTTGTCTGCAGCTCAACCTACTCAAAGAGGAGCTCCGAGCCCTCAAACACGTGAAGGAATGACAGGAGAAACAGTCCAAAAAGGAGTGTGTGTATGTGTGTGGTACACACAACATGCGTAATTTTAAAAGATTGTACTTTCCAAACAAGAACCCACACTGAGATGCACACAGTAAATGCATGCATTTCTCCATCTAACAAACATTTACCCAACACCTGACTCAAGCTGACCGATTGGACATAGATGGACAAGGAAAAGAGGAATAAAGAATAAATGCTAGTTTCTGGCCTGGGCAACCTGGTGGTGCTATTTACTGAGATGCAAAAGATTTGGATCCCAGTAGGGTTCACTTGGGTTTCTTTGAGTTATGGAGACAGAATGAAGGGAGCTATTGTGTCCATGTTAGTTTTGAGAACCCTATAATATGTACAAACTGAGGCAATGTAGAGTCCTGGCCCCACCCTGGACCAAAATATATAAAAATTTCTTGAGTGGTGTTCTGGCTTTGGTATTTTTTTAAATTCCTCAAATGACCTTGTGGTGCAGTCAGACACAACTGGAACAGTTTGAGTCAGATGTTGGGTAAATGTTTGTTAGATGGAGAAATGCATGCATTTACTGTGTGCATCTCAGTGTGGGTTCTTGTTTGGAAGGTATGATCTTTTAAAATTATGCATGTTATGTGTACACACACAAATACACACACTCCTTTCTGGAGTTAGAATATGGCTGAATAAATAACCAGGTTTTGAAGGGAAAGAAGATCCATTTCATTTGGACCAGTGAGAATTTAGGAATCCTACATGCTAGCCTCAGCTCTGTAACCTTGGAGAAGTGCCTTTCCCATTGCAGCCTTAGTTTCCTTACCCTTGAGATGAAGAGATTGGACTAAATGAGTTATCTATTGGTCAACTGCTTCCTAAATGACTAGGGGTCCTCAGTCTTTGGCAATATACTCTGAGTGGCTACTGGTTAAAATACAGGAGTTAGACCCCAACGCCTCCATTTCCTAACATTGACTCTGGACACGTCACGTAACTTCTCTTATGACCGATTTCCTTAGAAGAAGTGCCTCACAATACCTACCAACTTGAATCATTATAAAGATTAAACAAATTAGCATCTATAAAGTACTTAGCACAATGATTTCATCTGAAAGTTGCTCATTAAAAGTAAACATTATTATGTTCTTTTACGTTTTCTTGTTTATTTATTTACTTTTATTTTTCCTTAAGTTATTGGGGTACGGGTGGTATTTGGTTACATGAGTAAGTTCTTTAGTGGTGATTTGTGAGATTTTGGTGCATCCATCACACAAGCAGTATACACTGCACCCTATTTGTAGTCTTTTATCCCTCACCCCCTCCCATCCTTCCCTGCAAGTCCCCAAAGTCCATTGTATAGTTCTTAATGCTTTTGCGTCCTCGTAGCTTAGCTCCCACATATCAGTGAGAACATACAATGTTTGGTTTTCCATCCCTGAGTTACTTCACTTAGAATAATAGTCTCCAGTCTCATCCAGGTCGCTGCAAATGCTGTTAATTCATTCCTTTTTATGCTGAATAGTATTCCATCGTGTATACATACCACAATTTCTTTATCCACTCATTGACTGATGGGCATTTGGGCTGGTTTCACAATTTTGCAAATGCGAATTGTGTTCCTATAAACTATGCGTGTGCAAGTATCTTTTTAAAAAAATGACGTTTTTTCCTTTGGATAGATATCCAGTAATGGGATTGCTGGATCAAATGGTAGTTCTACTTTTAGTTCTTTAAGGAATCTCCACACTGTTTTCCACAGTGGCTGTACTAGTTTACATTCCTACCAGCAGTGTAGAAGTGTTCCCTGATCACCACATTCATGCAAGCATCTACTGTTTTTTATTTTTTTGATTCTGATCATTCTTGCAGGAGTAAGATGGTATCGCATTGTGGTTTTAATTTGCATTTTCCTGATCATTAGTAATGTTGAGTATTTTTTCATGTGTTTGTTGACCATTTGTATATCTTCTTTTGAGAATTGTGTATTCATGTCCTTAGCCCACTTTTTGATGGGATTGTTTGTTTTTTCTTACTGATTTGAGTTCATTGCAGATTCTGGATATTAGTCCTTTGTCAGAATGGGAGAATTGTGAAGATTTTCTCCCACTCTGTGGGTTGTCTGTTTACTTTGCTGACTGTTCCTTTTGCAAAAGCTCTTTAGTTTAGTTAGGTCGCAATTATTTATCTTTGTTTTTATTGCATTTGCTTTTGGGTTCTTGGTCATGTAATCCTTGCCTAAGCCAATGTCTAGAAGGCATTTTCCAGTGCTATCTTCTAGAATTTTTATAGTTTCAGGTCTTAGATTTAAGTCCTTAATTTATCTTGAGTTGGTTTTTGTGTAAGTGAGAGATGAAGATCCACTTTCATTCTCCTACATGTGGCTAGCCAATTATCCCAGCACCATTTGTTGAAGAGGGTGTTTTTTTCCCACTTTATGTTTTTGTTTGCTTTGGCAAAGATCAGTTGGCTGTATTTGGGTTTATTTCTGGGTTCTCTATTCTGTTCCATTGGTCTATGTGTGTATTTTAATACCAGGGCCATGTTATTTTGGTGACTGTGGCCTTACAGTGTAGTTAGAAATCAGGTAGTGTGATACCTCCAGATTTGTTCTTTTTGCTTAGTATTGCTTTGGCTATGCAGGCTCTTTCTTGGTTCCATATTAATTTCAGAATTGTGTGTGTGTGTATTTTTCAATTCCGTGAAGAATGATGGTGGTGTTTTGATGTGGATTGCATTGAATTTGTAGATTGCTTTCGGCAGTATGGTCATCTTCACAATATTGATTCTACCCATCCATGAGCATGGGATGTGTTTCCATTTATTTGTGTCATCTATTATTTCTCTCAGCAGTGTTTTGTAGTTTTCTTTGTAGAGGTCTTTTGCCTCCTTGGTTAGGTATATTCCCAAGTATTGTATTATTTTTGCAGCTATTGTAAAAAGGGTTGAGTTCTTGATTTGATTCTCTGCTTGGTTGCTACTGGTATATAGAAGGGCTACTTCTATATGATTTGTATACATTAATCTTGTATCCAGAAACTTCGCTGAATTCTTTTATCAGTTCTAGGCGCTTTCTGGAGGAGTCTTTAGGGTTTTCAAGGTAAATGACCATATTGTCAGCAGTGACAGTTTGACTTCCTCTTTACCGATTTGGATGCCCTTTATTTCTTTCTTGTATCTGATTGCTCTGGCTAGGACTTTCAGTACTATGTTGAAGAGGAGTGGTGAGAGTGGGCATCCTTGTCTTGTTCCAGTACCCAGAGGGAATGCTTTCAACTTTTCCCCATTCAGTATTATGTTGGCTGTGGTTTTGTGATAGATGGCTTTTATTACATTGAGGTATGTCCTTTGTATGCCGATTTTGCTGAGAAAAGATAAAATTGATAGACGAATAGCAAGATGAACCAATAAAAGAAGGGAGAAAATCCAGATAACCTTTTACATTTTCTGTTTTATCTTAGCAAGCCAGAGTTCCAGGGGAATCAATAAAGAGCACGTGGAAGTTATATTTAGTTGATTTTACATGTTTGTGTAATTTCTCTGTAGGCTTTCATGGCCATATTTTTCCCTCCTGCTTACAAAAACATTCACAATCATCAGAGTTAAATAGCATTCATTTTTTCACCCTCAGAATCTGTAATATTTCACATGAATAGTGGAATTCTCCCTAGGAGTTTTCCAAAGCATTTTTAGCACAAATCTTTATTTATTAAAGGGTAAAATACACCTCCTGTAAGAATACATTATTTCATTTGGAGAATACAACAGCAGTAATTGTTTTTATTCACTTGTAACAATTTCACCATCCCAAAATTTACCCACAAAGGCATATTTCAGTCTGGAAGTCCCACTGCCAGACAACTTGCTTGCACATTTTGAGAGGAGGGGTCACAAGGAGGGAGTGGACATTTATTGTGATAAGCCCTGTGCTATGCTTTTAAAATTACTTTTAATAGCCACACACCATTTTAAATACATAAATGTTTTTTCATCCTTTGAAAACCAATTGTAGGAATATCTGGGTGCATGAAGGTTCTTCAGCTTCTTGTTAGATGCACAGATATATATTTTGTACCTTTTTGTATGTCTAAAATATTTCAGAATGCCTTTTCTTTTGGCAACAGTTTCTGCTGCATGACTTCAGCCTTGCAAAGAACTATTTTGCTGGTTGGTGCTATGTGCAACCCATCTTGTGTCTTATTTTAGTTTTTCACACATATTTATGTTGAGTGATAAACACTAAGTTGGTTGCATTTTTAAACAAGTTTTTTCAGTGTTCTTGCCCCAAAGATACAATTCCCAAGTCAAGAAAAGTTAAGGAGGAAAGAGAGTTTTGTTAATGTGAGTATAGAAATAAAAAAACAGTTATCACTAAATCTTTAGATCAGTAGTCTATGTGAGGCTTCTTGCTTTTATGAGAAAAGAAAGAACTAAGAAAAAACACCCTTGGCTTTTTTCCCCTTTAAGTGTTATTTTTCCTCTTGCCTCATTTGTTCCTTCCTGCAAATAGATACATTGCTTCCCTTTTCACTTGTAATTTCTTGACTTAATTTCTTACTTCTCTTTCCAATCATTTAAAATTGCCTTCAGATGGGATATTCCAGTTTTCAATGACTGAATAGGAGGATTGTAATCAATCCATAGGTGGTGAGAGCTGAAAGACATCTTAGAGATCATCTGTAGAGTGGTTCTCAAACTCGATGGTGCATCAGTATTATTCTGAGAGGTTGTTACGCTGCTGGGTCCCATGCTCAGAGTTTCTGATTCAGTAGCCCGGACATGAGACCTGATAATTTTAATTTCTAGTACTTTCCTAGGTGAGACTGATGCTGCTAGACATGCTTGGAAAACCTCTGATCAGTGATTCAGGAGAATTTTATTTTATTGAAGAATTCTTACGTAGCACTTTCAATGGATCAGATAATAAAGTCATTTAATTATCATAGCAATGCTATAATTTGACACCATCCTTATTCCCATTTTATTGTTGAGGAAACTGAGAGAGATAAAATAATTTGCTCAAGGTAACAAGGCCAGTGAGCAGCAGAGCTTTGGTTTAAACCCAGCAGGCAACCTCCAAATTTGAGTTGTCACCCCTATCCTCTGCTGCCTTCCTGCTGAGTTTCAATAGCACAAACAGGATGTGAGTATGGGAGGTTGTGGAGGTGACAGAGAAGGGAGTAATTATATTTAAATGTGAGGGTCTTAAGAAAGTGGTAGAAAATAATTTGAGGGTGTTGAAAGCATTTTCACTAGGTTGTAAAGAAAACATAAATTTTGACATGCTGAGACAGCAGGAGGAATATTCTAGGCTCAGGAAGAATATTCTAGGCTCTGGAAGAAAACCATACAATATAACAAAATGAAGAAAAGTGCATGAAATATTATGAGAATGAGGAGTCTGGCTTGATTGAGCCAGAGTTTGCCTAGATATGTTGAGCAAGAAATGAAGCTAGAACATATTGGGACATGAAAGGAAAATATCTTAAACCCCCAAATCACTAAGCTAAAAGAAAAATTCAGGTTGGGAACTGCTTAGGGTAACCTGCTTCCCATTCTATTCAAAGTCACCCCTCTACTAACTGAGATAAATGCGTATGTGATGCCTCCTCTGGAAAGGCTAATCAGAAACTCAAAATAATGTAGCCACTTGTCTGTCACTTACCTGTGACCTGGAAGCCCCTTCCCCGCTTCAAGTTGTCCTGCTTTTGCTTCCAGTTGTCCTGCCTTTTTGGACCAAACCAGTGTTCATTTTACATATGTTGATTGATGTCTCATGTCTGCCTAGAATGTGTAAAACCAAGCTGTGTGCTCTGACCACCTTGGACACATGTCGTCAGGACCTCCTGAGGCTGTTATGAGTGTGCATCCTCAACCTTAGCAAAATAAACTTTCCAGATTAACTGAGACCTGTCTCAAATTTTCTGGGCTCACAGAGAGAATAGATCAAAAGGGCCTTGACTACGTACCAAGATTAGTTTCAATTTTTCCTGTGATAAGAGATGGACGACGAGGAGTCACTGAGGTGCTTTAAGTATGAATGGAACAAAGCTCACTGTCATTTTGGCATCAATGTGGAGAATGGATGGAGGAGGAGGTATTAGAAGACTGCACAAGATTCCAGTTGAGGGATGATGTAGCCTTGGACTCAGGTAACAAGTGAAAGAATGGAGTTGAGAGGGGTTGGGTTTGAGAATTATTAAGGAGGTTGAATCTAAAATTTTTAAACATTGATCAAATAGAAGCAGATGATACAGAAAGAAGGAAAAAGAGGCAAAACTAAGGCAGACAAACATTTATTGGTTTGGATATTCGTTCTAGGCACTATAACAAGCATTACTAACAAAAGGATAAATAAAATTGCAGGTTTAGAGTTTGCCCAGAAGGCAGGGAAGACTCCAAGGCAGCATCAGCAATAACTCCTTCAGTTAAATCCACAGTGGCAAGGTGCTGATTCAGAGTGTAATTCTCTGTGCTGAAGCTTGGTTGAATGAAACAGCTTTGGATTCAGGATCATTTCCCACCAGGAAAAAAATAGAATGAACTAACCACAGTCAGCATGTCCCACAAGAGACAAATGCCACCACAGCAACCACACTTTGATCTGGTAAACAGGCCTGACATTTAGGCATCTATTGCTCCTTGTGTACTACTAAGTCTAACTTGAGACTCAGAAATCATTAGCAGAGTGAGTGCTTTTAATGAGCTCTAGGAGAAAAATATGGTTTAAAAAATACATTACCTGCAGTTAAGCATTACCACGGATGTTAATGTTAAAATTTATGGGAAAAGTGCTTGAGGAAAGCCTGAGCCATTATAAAAGCTAGACAGAATTTCTATTCTAGAAAAAAAGTTAGATCATTTTTTAAAGTGTCCATGCTAGAGTTTATTAAGACCTCATAATAGACTTTGTCTCATACTTAGGTTTCCCTCTGCACCCCCATCCCCCCGCCACCCTTACTTCCCCATGGTGGTTAAAGACTAGGCTAAGAACAGGCAATGAGGCCATGCTGTGACCTGGTAAGTGCATCCACTGTCTCTTTTTCTGCAAATGGTGCTGCTGGCCAATGTGGAGAAGTGTCTCCCCAATCATTAAACAAACTAAGGGCAGTCGACCCTAATGTATCCATTAAACCCATTCATTTATTTAATTATTCACTTAAACATTTTAATTCAACATTTATACTTATTCAACACTTACTTAGCTAGGTAAGTCATGTAATATATTGTCCACAGCAGACTTCTTTTGAGAGACAAAGGGAACATTATTAATAATTGCTTTTGTTACCTGTTGCTGTGGAAAAAGACTCCAAAACTTAGCGGCTTAAAGCAGGCATTATTATTATCACCTATGATTCTCTCTGTGTTTATCAGGCTTGGCTCAAGGGGTGGTTCTCACTCGTCTTCTTTTGTGTGGTTGTTGGCTGGGAGTGGTATTGAGAGGTGACAACATGCTAGCAGCCCTCACTCTCCGTGCCTCCTCGGCCTTGGCATCCACTCTGGCAGCGTTTGAGGAGCCCTTCAGCCCGCCATGGCACTGTGGGAGACCCTCTCTAGGCTGGCCGAGGCCGCAGCAGTCTCCCTCTGCTTGCGGTGAGGTGTGGAGGGAGAGGCGCAGGTGGGAGCCAAGGCTGCACCAGCCCGAGTTCCATGTGGTCGTGGGCTCGGCAGGCCCCGCACTGGGAGCAGCCGGCCGTGGCCGCTGGCTGTGGGCATTGAGGGACTTAGCACTTGGGCCAGCAACTGCAGAGGGTGTGCCAGGTCCCCCAGCAGTGCAGGCCTGCTGGAGCTGTGCTCCAATTTTCGCCAGGCCTCAGCTGCCTCCCCACGGGGCAGGGCCCGCCATGCCTGAGTCTCGCACTCCACCCCCTCCCCACCGTGGCCTCCTGCGCTGCCTGAGCCTCCCTGACCAGTGCCCCCCGTGGGCTGCAGCGTCCAGTCCCATCGACTGCCCAAGGGCTGAGGAGTGCGGGCTCGCAGGGCATGGGACTGGCGGGCAGCTCCGCCAGCCCTGGTGCGGGATCCACTAGGTGAAGCCACCTGGGCTCCTGAGTCTAGTGGGGACTTGGAGAACCTTTACGTCTAGCTCAGGTATTGTAAATACACCGATCAGCACTCTGTGTCTAGCTCAGGGATTGTAAACACACCAATCAGTACTTTTTGTGTAGCTCAAGGTTTGTAAATACACCAATCAGTACTCTGTATCTAGCTAACCTAGTGGGGACTTGGAGAACTTTTCTGTCTACCACTGTGTCTAGCTACAGGATTGTAAATGCACCAATCAGCACTCTGTCAAAATGGACCAATCAGCTCTCTGTAAAATAGACCAATCAGCTTTCTGTAAAATGGACCAAGCAGCAGGATGTGGGTGGGGTCAGATAAGGAAATAAAAGCAGGGTGCTGGAGCCAGCAGTGGCAACCCACTGGGGTCCACTTCCGGATTGTGGAAACCTTGTTTTTTTGTTCTTTACAATAAATCTTGCTGCTGCTCACTATTTAGGTCCACGCTGCCTGTATGAGCTGTCACACTCACCACCAAGGTCTGCAGCTTTACTTCTGAAGCCAGCAAGACCACGAACTCGCTGGGAAGAATGAACAACTCCAGACGCACCACCTGTAAGAACTATAACACTCACCAGGAAAGTCTGCAGCTTCACTCCTGAAGTTAGTGAGACCATGAACCCACCAGAAGAAAGAAACTGTGGACACATCTGAACATCTGAAGGAACAGACTCCAGACACACCCTCTTTAAGAACTGTAACACTGACTGCGAGGGTACCTGGCTTCATTCTTGAAGTCAGCGAGACCAAGAACCTACCAATTCTGGACACAGTATCATCTGAAGACTCACCTGGGTTATATCTCTATAATGACCCTCTCATACGGCAGGAATTTGGTGTTGGCTATCAACTGGGACTAAGCACCTATGTGTGACCTTTTTGTGTGGCTTGGATTAACCACAGCGTGGCACTGGGTTCTGAGGAAGGATATCCGTACCAACAAGCATTCTCTATAAGAAGCACAGGTGAAAATCACAAGTCCTCCAAAAGTGATGCTTGGAACTGGCACAGTATCACTTCCACAAAATTATATTGACCAAAGGACAGCCTGGCGTCCACAGGATGAATAGACAATGCTTCCTGATGGGAGAATGATACTTTCATACAAGAGGAAAGGAGTTGGTGGTGGTGCTCACAGAGGGGAGCTACCTCAATAATTACATTAGGAAAAAAATACATAACCCAGGATTACCCCAGGGACTGCCATCCAACCTCACTCTCAGTCTCCTTTTCTGTAAAATATGGGTAATAATAAGGTAACTTTCATTGACCTGCAGTAAGGATTGAATGAAGTAATCCTGGTGAAACCTGAGGTCCTATGTCTGGCATAGAGTGGCAGGTGCCGGATGAGCTCTGACTGTTTTGTGGTCCTGTGTTGATTATACTATTCATTCTCTTCATTGCTGTTTTCCAGATTGGGCCCTTGTTATCTCTCAGCTGATAGTTATAAAAGTTGTTGGACCAGACTTTGTTTCTATTTTCTATTCTTGTCCATCTGCCTGTCAGATGATCAGCAGTATGTCTTACTCGGCCCTGTTCCTACCATACCCCTCCCCTCCTCTCATGACTCCAGCATGTCCTAACAAGGGTGCAAAGTACAAATTAGCTTTCCTGGCATTATAAGCCTGTACTTCAAACGAACTGACCAAGCTATTCTTGCTACAAATGGGCCCTCCTCTGCCGCCTGCTTGGTTCCAGGCTGCCTTTTCTTCCAAGAATGCCCTTTCCCACGTCCTGTGTGCCTAGCTCCCCATCCTTCAAGGCTTATCTATAAGCTGACCATACTCTCTCATGTGCCTCTTCATCTTATCCATACGTGTGGTAAAGCACTGGGGAAATTCTACGTTGCATATAATGACTGGAATACATGGATGCTTCAGGACTGGAGGGAGAGGAGGAGAAAAAGGAGAGAGAATGAAGTAGAATATTTTCAAAATGTTAACTTTTTTTTTTTCCCAATTCTGTCATCATTTGGTTCTCTTTAAACTGTTCATTAAGTGCCTCCAATAAAGGATATGGCAGCATTGAGATGGTTTTGAGATTCAAGATCTTAAAACTTAGTTGCCAATAAATAAAAATCCGAGGCATAAAGAATAAAACTGGAATATGTGAAGACAAGAGAAAGGCTTCTATAATGAGAGCAGATAATTTCCCCAGGCTTCGTTGAGGGGAAGGAGGGAGTAGAATGTGCGAAGGTTGAGGGGAATGTGTGGCCCCAACTGAGGGACCAGAACTGAGCAGACTTTCTTGGAGAAGTAGAGTAAGCAGCCACAGAGAGCTTGGCTTCTCATGAGTGAGTGCTGTTCTTGTTGCATCTTGAGGGGCTGCACTGATGATGCCATCACTAGTGTCCATAGCACAGCTGGACATCGCCTGTGAACTGTTGGGTAGGAGCGGTTCCCATGTCTGCCTTAGGCCTTTGCTTTGTCCTTGCCTTGTTTACCCTGTGGAACAACCATCCTCACTGCCTTCGTCCTTCACTAACAAAAGAGAAGATGGGTCCTGGTTATTAAGAGATTAAGAGGTGGAGAATATATGGAAGGAAAAGTCCCTGAAACTGTGATATGGTCAGAGCAGAGCAGATACAATCTGAGAAATCTCAAGCTCAAACAGGGGCCAGTCTCAGTCCTGCACCATTGTTATTGTCATAAATAATAATCCACAGATACTTATGGAATATAAGGCCATCTCTGAAGGCACATGCAGTGTTAACTGAAATTCTGCACAAGAGGTGTGTTTCTTCAGTTTATTTATACAGGCAATCCTTTATTAATATCTCTATAGGGTGGGCATGGTGACTCATGCCTCTAATCCAGTCTCTTTGGGAGGCTGAGGCAAGAGGATTGCTTGAGACCAGGAGTTTGAGACCAACCCGGGCAACACAGAACACCTGTCTCTACAAAAAAAAATTTTTTTTAAATTAGTCAAGTGTTTGGTGCAGGCTTATAGTCTTAGCTACTCAGGAGGCTGAGGCAGGAGGATCACTTGAGCCTAGGAGTTTGAGGTTACAGTGAGTTATAATCGTGCCACTTCATTCTAGCGTGGGCAACACAGAAAGATCCTGTCTCTAATATAAGTATATATGCCGTGTGTGTGTGCGCGCACACACAGGTGTGTTTGTGTGTGTGTGTGTGTATTCATGAAAATTTATTTTATGCTTTGGATTATTACCCAATACTACTTTATTTATTTTCGTTGTTGATGTGGTTTCAGTTTTGGCTGTTGGGAACTTTTTCAGTTGACTCCTGGGTCCCTTTGATATACACCCATTGTTTTTGTTTTGAGCACTTCCTTTCTTTCTGGCAATGTGCCCCCTCCTCACCTTGTATGTTCTCTAGAATGAGCCATTTCTTTAAGGTTCCCTGGTCCCTTTCTTTGGAGAATGACATTAAAAGAACAAATATTGGTACCAAGTGGACTTCGTCTTTTTATTTAGGAAGGGGAACTCTTTCCAGAAGACTTTATTTCTCTCTCATAAGCTGACCCAGAAAATCAAGTATTTGGCTCCTTCAACCCTTGTGATTGAGGAGAGCATTGTTGTGAATAGATGGTAAGTGAACCAACCTATGAGATTTGCCCCTATTAGGGAGGCAACTACTTCATGTGTAATTTTTCAAACCAAATCACGATAAACACTTTTCCTGCTTACTTGGAAATTTGGGAACCTCCATTATTGTAAAATTTTATGTTGCTTTTTCATCTCTATAAGTTCATACTGATGAACTACATATATATATATATGTGTGTGTGGGGGGGTGTGTGTATAGATTTTAGCCATTTATAATAATAATAATGGTGATATCTAATGTCTGTGAAGCGCTTATGATATGCAAGGGACTATATTAAGTATTTTGCAGGCATTATCAGATTTGATCCTCAAAAATCCTTATGAGCTATGCACTGTTACTATCCTCAGATGCGGTCACTGAGGCCTAGTCACATTAGTGACTTGCCTAAGGCTAATACCCAGCAAGTAGTGAAGCTGAAATTTGTATCCAAGCAAACTTTCACAAGACTTTCAGCCTCAATTTCTCTGTTATTGCCTTGGTCATTTATAAGGGAAGATATTGCATATGAGGGCATTGCATCTGCAGAATCTGTTGAAAGACACACTGTTAGATGCTCATGTAAACACATAAGAGCTGGTATGTGCCCTACAAATTATGCAATGTTGATGTTTTTAGACTGAGTGCTGTGGGATAAGTTGTGTCCTGGCCTCCAAATTCATACGTTGAAGCCTTAACTTCCAGTAATTTAGAACGTGACTTTATTTGGAGATAAGGCCTTTAAAGAGATAATTCAGTCAAAATGAGGCCTTTAAGATGGACCCTAATGAAATTTCGCTGATGTCCCTATAAAAAGAGAAAATGTGGACACATAAAGAGACACGAGGGGTGCACAAGCACAGAGAAAAGACAAGGTGAGGGCACAGCCATCTGCAAGCCAAAGAGACAAGCCTTGGCAGGAACTAAATTCACCGACATTTTGATCTTGGACTTCTAGTTTCTAGAACAGTGTGAAAATAAATTTACGTTGTTTAAGCCATCTGACTATGGCATTTCGTTATGGCGGCGTTAGTAGGCTAATATACCAATAATGCCACAAATGATATCCCCTAGTCAGATTCAGCCAGATGCTGTTCACATGTGAGTCATCTACTCAGAGTGGTTTGTTTATAAGAGCTATGAAAACTCAGGCTTGACTCCAGGAAACGATGAGATCGCAATTCATAAGTAGCATAAACTTATTGGAAAAGCCAAGTACCCATTGGCTAGTAGCAGAAAAAATAAGGTTATGTCCATGACACAAATGCCTGTAAGGAGCAAATCATATGACAAGGGAATAATATTTGAATTAGGCTACATTAAAAAATGAAAAAAAAAATAGATGCCAGAGGAATACAACTTATTTCAAGTGAGGCTTTTACTTAGGTCCTGGTAGAGCTGCCCCTGATTTTGTATTGTGGGTTTCAGGACTAACTGAGAGGAAAACCCATGGGGCACCCACATTCTGTATATTTTTGGTGGTCCATCATCACACTGTAATGCGCTGATGTGAGAGAACATGCTCCTGATTTAACAGCCTGAGTCTGAATCCTGGCTTGACTGGACCTGCCACTTTGGGTAAGATATCCTCTCCCTACCTCAGTTTTCCCATCTGTGAAACAGGGTGATAATTGTTCTCACCTTGGAGGATTTTGTATTATGAGGGAGAATATGTTGTTAAGTGCTTGGAACAGTAGTTAATACAAATTCGTTTTATTATACATTTTATTTATAAAATATCTGAATCATTCCTGTATATTTATAATAAAAATTTTATGATAAATTAGCTTCCTAGGTAAGTGACACTGCAGTCTTCACATGAATCTCTTCTATTAGAATATGCTGAACATGACTTTATTTCGCCTTTGCTTGAAGATGCCATCATCATCATGAATATCACAATCTCTAATTTTAAACATGCAGTTCGGTCCCTTCTGACCCACCAGGGCATAACCTCCAATTGCCTTTCTAACTTCACTGATTTTCTCCACCTATCAACACTCCATGATACTGACAGTCTAAATTGCTTGTGTGTGTGTGTGTGTGTGTGTGTGTGTCTCCTATCTCTACACAATCCTCTGTCATCTTCACAGAATTTTATGTAAACCTTCTTCTCTGCTTTAAATATTTTATCTTCTGCCAACCTTCTTCTGATTGTACTTCTTTGTACTCATCACTGAAGACTCATCTCGGCCAGGCACGGTGGTTCATGCCTGTGATCCCAGCGCTTTGGGAGGTCAAAGCGGGTGGATCACGAGGTCAGGAGATCAAAACCATCCTGGGCAACATGGTGAAACCCTGTCTCTACTAAAAATACAAAAAATATTAGCTGGGTGTGGTGGCGCATGCCTTTAATCCCAGCTACTTAGGAGGCTGAGGCAGGAGAATCGCTTGAACCATTGAGTCGGAGGTTGCAGTGAGCCGAGACTGTGCCACAACACTCTAGCCTGGTGACAGAGTGAGACTTCGTCTCAAAAACAAACAAACAAACAAACAAGACTCATTTCAGTATCACTTTTCCTAATCTTCTAGCTCCTGATATTCAGTATTAGCTGTATCTTCCCTGGGCTTTTCTGGACGTCTGTGCAATGACATTTATCATGAGCATTATACTTCTTTGCTTATTTTTCTATACATATCCTCATTGGATTCTGAGCTTCATGAACTATTTCATTATTTGTGATCTTAAGTGCCTACCAGAAAAACTGCCATTAAATAGTCACTTTATATAGGCTTGAAATAAATGAATAGATTTAAAAGCAAATGTACGTTGAGGTTTCCCTTCGGTCTGAAAAAAAGCAAGTCAGAACTGGATCTAATAAATTGATGGCTGTAGTGTATTTAATATGTATTATTTAAACTGAATGTCTTATTTCAGTAGACATTTATTGACTGCTTAGCTGTATGCAAAGTATTGGGATCAATTTGGAGAGGAGAGGGAAGAAAATACTGTTGTACTCTTTGCCCTAACAGGAAGATTCTACCTCTTCTTGCTTAATCCAAACCCCGCTCCAAGATAAAAGAATCTGCTAATTCAATCAGAGTCTTGAGTTTGGATTGGCTAATAGTTATTAGTGAGTCTGGTGACTGGAGTCTGGTGACATTAAAAGGATAGAATGCACAGGTGTGGATGGCACTCTCTTGCACTTTCTGCTTCTCTCTTTCATATAGGAAGCAGGCATTAGCAAGGTCAATAGCCCTGAGCTAGATGCAGAGCTTTGTCTCTCCTCTTTTCATCTTAGGACTTAAATTCAGAGGGACCTAGGGGATCCCATTTACGCCTCAGGCTTGATCTATATTCTCCAATGTAATTTTTACCACTGCTCTGATTTAAAGGTTAAATGGTGCTATTCCATTAAATAAAGTAATACTTTGTTTTTCATGTAACCTCTGTTCTTATATGTAGCTCTCTAGGAAACTGGCTTTGGTTGGGGTGGGTTACATGATAGGGATTGGAGGTGGAAGAAAGAATGGAAAAAGTAGTAATAAATCATGAAGCAGGATTCAGACTTTTCTGGGTTTCTAGCCATACCATGAAAAGAATAATGGAAAAGATATATAAATAGAGATCATTTTACCCTTGCCTTATAAAAATTATAATTTATTGTATCTTTATGAAATTTACGTGAATGAGGAGAGCTGTTGTATTAGTTTCCTAGGGTATAATTACTCAGCTGTACCAAAGTACCAAAAGTACCAAAGTACTGAAAGCTGGGTGGCTTAAAACAACAGAAATGTATTCTCTTACAGTTTAAGAGGCAAGAAGTCTGAAATAAAGATACTAACATGGTTGGTTCCTTCTGCAGGCTGTGAGGAAGTCTTTTTCACACTTCTTTTCTAGTTTTGAAGTGGAGATATCAGTAGAACTTGTTTTCTGAGCACTGATAATGACCTTGCTGATCAAAAACAGGATGCTGTAAAGAAACCTGCCAAAACCAGCAGATGGTGGCAAAAGTGACTTCTGGTGCCCACACTGTTCATAATTAAAGACACTCCTACCAGTGCCATGACAGTTTACAAATGCCATGGCAACAAGCCATGGCAACAACTAGGAAGTGACCTTCTATAGCTCCAGGAACTCCCCACTTATTTTCTAGAAAATTATGAATAACCCACCCCTTAATTAGCATATAATTAAGAGTGGGTATAAATATAGCTAGCCAGCAATACATGCCGGGGCTGCCTCTGCAGCTGTGGCTTCAGCTGCGGCCACTGCTCCTGCCCCAACGGCTGTCCCTACTGTTGATGTATACTGCTTCTGCTGCTGCTTGGCGCTGCTGCTGCTGCTGCTGCTGCTGCTGCTGCTGCTACTACTACTACTCCAGGCTGCTCTGCCTATGGAGCAGCCACTTCGCTGTACACTGCTACGGTAGGCGCACTGCCAAGGGGTTATCCCAGTTATGCAAGGAGCAGCCATTCTGTTATGTGCTGCTGTTTCAGTAAACCTGCTTTCTTCTACCACTGTCTTGCTCTTGAATTCTTTCCTGAATAAAGCCAAGGACCCTCCTGGACTAAGCTAATTTTGGGGTTTGCCTACCATACATCAGTTTCCGGTGGTTGTTAGCAATTCTTGTCATTATTTGGCTAGTATATACATCACTTCAATGTGCTGCCTTCACTTCACACAGCAGCCTCCACGTTGTGTATCTAAGTCTTTCTGGGTCCTCTCCTCTTGCAAGGATGCCAGTCATTGGATTTAATGCCCACCCTAACCCCAGGGCGATTTCATCTTGAGGTCCTTAATTCCATCGGTAAAGAACTCTGTTTCCAAATAAAGTGATATCATGAGGCTCTGGGTGAACGTGAGCTTTTAGGGGACACTATTGCCTTGGTCTATTTTGTGCTGCTATAACAAAGTACTGCAGACTGGGTAATTTATGAAGAACAGAAATCTATATCTTATAGTTCTGGAGGCTGGGAAGTTGAAAATGAAGAAGCCAGCATCTGGCAAGGGCCCTCTTGCTTTGTCATTCCATGGTGAAGGGTGGAAGGCCAAGAGAGCAAGAGAGAGCAAACTCCCTCCCTCAAGCCCTTTAAAATGGCATTAATCCATTAATGGGCCAGAGCCCTCATGATCAAAACACCTCCCACCAGACCCCACTTCCCAACATTGTTGCATTGGGGATTAAATGTCAACATGGGTTTTGGAGGGAAAAAAAAAAACCATTCAATCCATATTCAACCCACCACAGCTGAAAGCATATGTTCAATTCATTTGTTGAGGATGGTAGACTGAAATAGGCTCTAGCATCCCACTCTTGCTCCAAATACAAAATGATAAAAATGGCATGTAAATAAATAAATAAATCCATGTACATGATGCACACAAAAGAGTCATTCTATGGACCAGGAACTGTGTGAAATCCATGAAAGACATGGAGTTGAAGACTGCAACCACAGCCTAAAACTACCCTAAAAGGTGTGAAAACAAAATTGAAGTTGGCAGAAAAATGCTTGCACCCTGGGAATGGCCTATATTCAGAGCAGAAAACAACTCTGTGACAACCAGCAAAGTGATTCGTTGGTTTTGCCACTAGGAATAGCTCAGCACTTGACTGTATATTCATGTATCCTCACTTCGATGTGCATTTCTAGGTAGATGCAGAGGTTGTGGGAGCTTGGATTGGATATAAAAGACTGTATCCTAGATGGCTGGTCCCTTTGGGAGAAAATGGTGGGCCGCCATCCCCAGATGCCTCGCCTTCCCAGTGAGGACAGCCTCAGCAGCACCTTCTGTGGTTACCTTCAAGCTGACACTGCAGAGATGTATCAGGTAGTCTGACAGGAAGCACCAATCCAAAAACTGAACACACAACATGGAACAGCTAAACATCCAAGGAAAACCAACACCAGAGGAAGGCAGAAGACGAACTTGAGCTCAGAAGATTTAGCAGCCTTGGGTGTTAGTCAGATGTTGTACCCTAGAGAGAGAATTATGAAAATATGTCCCCAAGTAGAAAGACTACTAGAAGAGAAAGGCAGTCTCCTTAAAATATCTTAGGTCACAGTGCTATCCTATGATTTGTCATTTGCATCTTTGCTTGGCAAGAGAATGACATTCTTACCCTACCCTAAAGCCCGAGGAGGCAAAGAACACAAATCAAAACAAAACAAACTCTGTAACAATTTGGTCACTGTCCAGCCTGGCCAACGTAATAAGTGATAACATTCTGACAAGAGATTCAAATCCCTAAAACCTTCATTGGTTTTGGTCGAAAAATACGGCAATTGTTACCAAGATCATTGAGGCCATATTTTTTTCCACTGTATGTAGCGGTCCCCAAATGGGTCAAAATTGATTACAAGCCTGAGAGTTTCTGAGGTGAAAAATGTATGCAAAGAGAGTTTCATTTCCTTTGCATTGGAAGGAAAGAAAATTTCTGAAGAGGGTTACCAACCTCAAAATGTCATATATAAATAATGCTTCTGAATCTCCCAAGGATAAAAGAACTCTAGGCCAGAAAATAGTTGTAAAGATGCAAGAATTGCATTGCTCAATTCTGTCATTCTATGGTTTCTGGCTAAGGTAGGAAATTCCTTTACTGGGATACAGAAGGTAGGAAAAAGCATCTTTAAATGTTTGATTCATTGTCACTTAAAAGAAATTATTTCTGAAAACATGAAAGTCTTTGTTAAAATTCATGAGAGCAGATACAGATAAGAAGCATTTTTAAAGTAAGTTAAAGGCCAAAGGACCACACAAACAAAAATGGCAGAATTTAAAATTATATAATTCAAATTCTACTTGGCTTTTTAATGCTGTTTTATTTTGGAAAATTCACTTAATTTTTCAGAGTCTTGATGCTCTCATTAATAAAACAGAGATGTTATAGACCTGATATGGCTTTTAAAAATAGTTGTATCAGTGATACATACTTATTTTAGAAAATAAGCTGAGCATAATGGAAATTTAAATCTGTAAAATTACATTTCATCTCTCTTTTTCTGTCAACATCTTCAAATTTAATTGCCTAACACCTGCTATAGTACCTTGCTCATACTAGGTAGCCTATAAATATTTGTTGAATGAATGAAAAAATAAATAACCTTGTTATCTCTGAGCTGGAGAAGTAGACAGGGACCAGATTGTAGATGGATTTGAATTTCATGCTGAAGAGCTTTTATTTTGAGCTGAGAAACATTTTTATCAAGTTTGATATGGTAATGTGGAATATAAAGTTAAGTGTGGGAAGTAGCAGTGGACGATCTTGATGGAAACTGAATGAACAGAGGCAGTAGCAAGAGTTAGGAAGGTTCCACAGTAGTCTACAGGATATTATCGTCTTAACTATGCTTCCGTTAACTCTATTATCTTTAATAATGACCTGTTATGAAGGGGGGGAGAATCAAAGGAAGCAGAAAGAGAGCAAGAAATAGAATTACTATTTTTTAAAATTGAAATCCTAAGATTTGCATGATTTCATGTGTGGCGATTCCAAGTGCCTGCATATTTTCTCATCAGAAAAACAAGCTGGAAGTGGGACACCTCTGCCTGCTGCTGTTTTTAATGAGAGAACTGAGACTAAGGAGGGTTAAATTTCTTTTGAGATCCCCCAGCTTGTGAGTGTTAGAGTGATTTTCGAGCCAAGGTTTACATAACTACAAAGTCCTTTTTCCTTGTATTAAACCTACTCTCTCCACAGATGGAGATGGGGGAGAGGGAATCAAACTTCCTAGGCTTACAAAACTCAAGGCTCTGCAACCCTCTGTGGTGCTGGTATTATGATGAAAAACCCGTGGCTACCCTTAAAGAACTTTGCTCCTTCACGAAGCGTCTCACCTGCTCATCTCCTCCTCTTACTCATGTTGGAACTAATGTGTTCTTTCCTTTGTTTCTTCTAAACTTAAAGGTGTCCTTTCAGAGCTTAGAAAAGTACCTCATGATCTGCAGTAGAATTATGTTGAATTTTTTCTTGGTCGCCCATAGAGTCTTTTTCACTCCTTCGTATTCACAGTGTTTTTTTCCCTGGATAATGTCCAGAGCTCAGAGAGCCTGAGATTTTCAGAGATGTGTAGGTATCAACCTCAGTCAACACCAAAGCAGGAAAGAACAGTTTGTTCTTGAGAGAACAATATCATTGATTCTTAGTCTCAGGCCCCAAACTCAGCCATGGAGTCAGTCTAATTCCCTTTCTCTGCCAGCCTTGTCTTTCTTCAAAGAGGCCAAAGACCTCTTTATAGAACACAGAGCTAATTGGTTCTCTTCATGGATGAAAATTACACAGACAATCTCATGAGGCAATGCATGAATGAGAGTGAAAGGTAATCGCCAAGAGCATGGGGTTATAATAAAAGAAGGAAGACATCGAGAGAAAAGAGCACCTGATACGTAGAAACGTGAAATAACCTTCTAAATGAGGTTTATAGCACCCTTTCTTTTCTGCAGTCAAAATAGAAGGGAACAATTCACTGAAGAGGTCTGTAAAAGGCAGTCCTTGAGTGTCATGAAGATGAATATGAATGTATGACCTCCCTGGTCCCCCTTGCTCTTTAATTTCTGTGGTTCCAAGAACTAATATTCCCTGCCACCTCACTGCAAAAGGGAGAGGTGTCTCTAATGACATTCCCAAAGTGAAAAATGCTGACCTTTCCAAGAAAAAGAAGGCTAGACATTTATTCACGTAGAAGAAGCAAGTGTGTGTATGTGTAAGTGCAGTGTATAATAACTTAAGTTTGAGCCTAAAGATCAAACATTGAATTTCAGTGCTGTGATAGAAAGTCCCTTTAGATGCACAAATTCAATGTATGTTTAATAAAAGAACAACTTCCTTTCTATATCAGGGCTCGGGTTTTCAAGTTTTGCTAGCAGGAATATTCATTACAATCCCAATTCCGTAATTTGTGTTGCTGTCATCTTCACTGCCACCTAGTATACTGAAAACACTAATGAGGCATTACATTTTCAATTTAAAAACTAAGTGTATGTCAAATATCTGCTTGTGTGTTAAACTTTTAAAATGTTCTATATACTGTAAATGGAGTAGTATATTTTTGTATTGCAGGAGGGCTGTAGTATCTAATGTGTATTGAGTCTTCTATGGGAATATTGTTCTGGTTTAAAAGATAGGAATATTTGATTCTAATCTATATTCAACCAAGATTAGAGCTAACTGTGTGATTTTAGGTGGATCATTTTACTTTTATTGATCTCAGATTCCTGATTTGTAAAATTATGGCTCTCTCCTCTAAAAGCTTGCTGTAAGTAGAATAATGGTCACCCAAAGATGTCCACATCTCAATCCCTGAAATTTGTGAGTGTCAGGTTACATGGAAAGGCAAATTAAGGTTGCAGGTGGAATTACAGTTGCTAAGCAGCTGACCGTGAGATGTGGAGACTAGCCTAGATGATCCAGGTAGACACAGTGTAACCACAGGGGTTCTTATAAGCAGAAAAGGAAGGCAGAAGAGAGAAAGAACCAGAGAGATGGCCTTGTGAGAATGACCCGCCCACCTCTGCTGACTTTGAAGATGGAGGAAGAAACCACAAGTCATGGAATCTGGGCAGTGAAAGGCAAAGAAAGGGATTCTCTCTCAGAGCCTCCAGAAGGAATATTGCCTTGCCTACACCTTGATTTTAGCCCAGGCTTTTCTTTACAGGATTCTGTCCACCAGAACTGTAAGATGATAAATGTATGTTGTTTTAGGCCATTGAGTTTGTGGCAGTTTGTTACAGCAGCTATACAATTAGCTCTGAGAGCTAATTGTGATGTACTTGGGACTAAGTTTTCTGGGTGAAGATCCAGAAATCCTACCACTCACCATTCCTTCCTTTACATTGACTGGAAAATTTATACTTGTAAGGGTTAATTGCCAGATTATACAATCAGGGAAATGCCTGATCTCCTATAATTTAGGAGAACAAATTTAAGTTCTGGCAGGCAGTTAGGGCTTCACAGCCAAGTTGGGGCTCTTGCTCCTTTTATCTTGTCACTGCTAAGCCAAATCCAGACAGTCTGCTTTAAAACCTAAAGTGGAGCTTGGGTGTGCTGGCGGCACTGGACAGGAGCAGCAGAAGCTGGAAAGGAGACAAGGAGAATTTTCCTAATTTATAGCTATGTCATTAGTAAATAGTGATTGATTTACATATTACTTTCCAAAACTTATTCTCCCAATTGCTTCCTTTTGTCACATTTATTTGGCTAATGATGCCTTCACTGTCATGTTAAGTAATAGGGGAGAGTGTAAGTATCCTTATCTTTTCTCTAATTTCAGAGGAAAAATTATGCACCCTATAATGTTTCCTATTAAGATGCTGGTTTGGGGACTAAGGTAAATATTATTATGTTAAAGATTTATTCATCAGTTTATATTGTATTTAATGTTTTATTATAAATAGGTGTTGAATTTTATAAAATATATTTCCATATATTAGGTTGGTGCTAAATATATATATTAGGTTTTGCCATTACTTTTAATGGCAAAAGCTGCAATTACTTTTGCACCAACCTAGTA
Source organism: Theropithecus gelada (assembly GCF_003255815.1). Lineage (NCBI taxonomy): Eukaryota > Metazoa > Chordata > Mammalia > Primates > Cercopithecidae > Theropithecus > Theropithecus gelada. The sequence goes on from NC_037676.1 coordinate 128,289,486, forward strand.
ACATCAACGGATATGTTACATAATTTTTCTGCATAGCTCTACAAATATGATGGGTTACATTTACCAATTTTTTTCTCTCTTTCTCTCTTTCTCTCTTTCTTTCTGATCATTTCACTGTTTCACCTAGGATGGAGTTCAGTGGCATAATCTCGGCTCAATACAACCTCTGCCTTCCAGTTTCAAGCAATTCTCCTGCCTCAGCCTCCCAAGTAGCTGGGACTACAGGCACCTGCCACTACGCCTGGCTAATTTTTGTATTTTTAATAGAATGGGATTTCACCATGTTGGCCAGGCTGGTCTTGAACTCCTGACCTCGTGATCTGCTCACTTCAGCCTCCCAAAGTGCTGGGATTACAGGTGTGAGCGACCATGCCCAGCTATATTTACTGATTTCTAAATGTTGACACTCCCTTGCATTCACATGATCAAAAGTTCTAAAAAATTTGATTGAATTCTCATTGTTAGTATTTTATTTGAAATTTCTATACTCATTCATGTGTAGGAGTGGTCTTTAGTTTTCTTTGTTTAACATTATCATTTTTAGATTTTGGGATGAAAGTTATACCTGTCTCATCAACAAATCCTTTTTCTATACTTTGAAATAGTTCACAGAGCTTCAGAATGATCTGTCTCTAAAAATTATGGACCTGGTGCTTATTCATTTATTTTTGTGGAGGCGTTATTAGCTACTGTACTTTCTGATTTTTTTCCCCCCTGAGGTGCAGTAATTAGCTTAGTTAGTCTTGTCTCTACTGGGGTCAATTTTAGTAAGTCACATTTTTCAAAAAAATTATCCTTTTGACTTAGGCTTTTAAATTTATTTGCTAAGACAGTTAAAACCACAAAGAGCTGGTACCTTACCCCAGCCAGAATGGCCATTACTAAAAAGTCAAAAAACAGTAAATATTGGCATGGATGTGGTGAAAAGGGAGTGCTTAGACACTGCTGGTAGGATTGTAAATTAGTACAGCCTCTATGGAAAACAGCATGGGGATTCTCAAAGAACTAAAAGTAGATCTACCATTCAATCTAGCAATTCTACTGCTGAGTATCTAGCTAAAAGAAGAGACGTCACTCTAGAAAAAGGGCACCTGCATGTGTACATTTATTACAGCACAATTCACAATTGCAAAGATATGGAATCAACCTAAGTGCCTATCAACCAATGAGCTGATAAAGAAAACGTGGTATACATACACCATGGAATACTACTTAGCCGTAAAAAGTGATGATATAATGTCTTTTGCAGCAACTTGGATAGAACTGGAGACCAGTATTCTAAAAGAAGTAATTTAGGAATGGAAAACCAAATACCACATGTTCTCACTCATAAGTGAGAGCTAAGCTTTGGGTACACAAAAACATACAGAGTGGTGTAATGGACACTGGAGACTCAGAAGTGGGGAAGGGGTAGCAGGGATAAGGATGAAAAAGTACCTATTGGATACCATGTACACTACTCAGGTCATGGGTGCACTAAAATCTCAGACTTTACCACTGTACAATTCATCCATGTAACCAAACACCATTTGTACTTCTAAAGCTACTGAAATAAAAAAAAAATTATATAAAACTAGGTAAAGTAGTTTTTTGATGTATTCAGTTTCTGTTTTTTATGGCTATTTTTACCTGTCATTTCCAAAATGTATATTTGACTTTCTCCTTTTCTGTTGAAACAGGTTAGGCAGTATTTTTTTTTTTTTTTAATTTTGTAGATTTAAAAAAAAATTCTTTTTGAATATATTTGTTTATTCTAGTTTTTTTTGTTTTCTAGTTTATTAAATTAGCTATTATCTTTACAGAAAAAATATTTAGATCTATTAATATTTGTTATTTTGCATACTTAGCTTTCTCTGTGGTAAGTTTGATTAATTTACTTTTATTTCTATTTTTTAATAAAGGTATTTAATAGACATTTTCACCTTATAGATCTTTTAGTCATATTCCACACATCTGGATATACTGTTTCCATTATCATTGATTTTGAGAAAGTGCCCAATATTTTTTTTTTTTTTTTTTTTTTTTTTTT